>NC_142930.1:89716648-89734148 GCF_046866305.1 Octopus bimaculoides | reverse complement strand
CCTATTCTCACGCCGCAGGTTGTTGTTAACTCTTGTTTCTATGTATTATAAAATTTAAAAAAAAAACATTTACTTTTGGCAATCGTCACATACTTGCTTAAGGTCTTATGTGTATATGTGCGTGTGTATGTATGTCTGTATATATATATATGTGTGTGTGTGTGTACATATATAGCTGAATGTGTGTATGTATATGTGTATGTGTATATGTCACTGTCTATATATGTGTATCCAAGTTATATATATATATATATATATATATATATGCACACACACACACAAGCAAACAAACAAACGTGTATGCTATCATTATATCCTGTATATATATATATATATATATAAACAATATATGTTTCTTTTTACTCTCAAACAAACCTTTATCGAGCAAACCTATGTATGATCAAAAGCTGTCATCCTGTCCTTTCTTTAGTTAAGACGACAAGTAGGGTTAGATATGGGGTACATTTGTCTGGTCTTTCTAATTTCAACCACTATATAGGCCCTTCCTCGTCACGTTAGGAGCACATTTGTATATTTATACATGTATGTATATATAATTTGTTTATTTTGATTTTGATTGTTTTCGTAACGCCTATAAATAGGATTCTTCATAGATCTGTTTATGTATAGTAAGTATGTACGTATGTATGTATGTATGTATGTATATATATATGTATGTATATATATATATAGAGATAGATACTTTTCTTGCTTGAAAGTATGAAAATTCTTGACGAAAAACAATGTGTTGTGAAAAGCGAAACAGGATTCTTTTCTTCTTGTTGTAATTTCTGAACAAAATGTAAAATTAAATTTAATTAGCCCAGACTGAAATCGGAATATAAGAGTGAAGGAAAGTCTGTTTGGCTTGAAGATAACTTGACGTTTAGTCTTCGCCGGTTTGTCGTTTCCTCTTAGTTGTTGCTTTCTTTATCGCCCCACCTTCCGACGTCAACGACACTCTACGGATCAGCTCTGTGATCAAAAGCATTCCAGCTGTGATCATTACATGTTTTATTATTATTTTTTTTTTTTGCTATTGATATGTGAAAATGTATTATTTAATGTGTCGTTTCTTTATAGTAAGTAGGGTGTTATTTGAATGAGTTTTGGCTACTGTGTTCAGTCGATCGAGCAACCATGTACAGGGGCACCTTCGGAAATATTCGGTTGTTTGGTACAGCGATTCTCATAGTTGACATATATAATATATTGTGTATTTGCCGTACTGATGGTTGTGTGTGTATATATATATATATATATATATATATATATATATATATATACTCATCCATCTGAAAATATAAGTTACTGATTAAATCGAGGTTTGGACAACGCTATCCCAAAGCTCTACGCACTGATATCGAACTCGGAAACTCTGAAACACGTGGTTCCGAGTTCGGTTGCTCTGCGTGCCACCTTGGACAAGCACAAACCTCTTCTATCTGCTGTTACTTCGGGATGACCAATGTTTTTGCGTATGCAAATTGGTAGACGGAAACTGTACGAAACCCGTCATTACTTGTTATGTGTCTTTGTATGTCTGTATTCGTGTCGCTGACGTTGTGTCGTGTCTTGATGTCCCATAGTCTGGCTGTTTAACAAATAGAGATCGATAAAATAAATATTAGACTGAAATGAGTACTGCGGTCGATATAATTGATTGTGAGTCTTGGAAATAGTGTCCCCCGTAGGACCGCAGTCCAGTAAAAGAATACATACGTACATACATCTCTGTCTGTCTGTCTCTAATATGTATGTGTGGATATATATAGATAGATAGAGACATGCGCGTGCGCTCATACACATGTATATAGGCTTTACAGGCATTAATGATTCATACAAGCGAAATATATGATAGTTCTTGTATATTCTTTATTGTTGCGCATATAGGTATACATATGTGAATAGATATTTAGTATGTTCGGATAAAGCGTGAGAGAGAGAGAGAGAAAGAAAGAGGTTCATTCATATGAAACATAATAGATTATTCATATGCACACACATATACACATGTATGAATATGTCTGTGTTTGGATAGATAGATAGATAGATAGATTTATTTTAAGTGTGTGTCTGTCTGTGTCAATTAATAACCAATACTGATTATAATCGTAGTGGGTTTTCACAATACAACACAATACCAATCTCTTTCAAATAAATTGGCAATTGTCTTGCTTCTAGCACCACTGAAGAAATTATCTATATAACTCGAGGAATAATTACAAATTAAACGAACTTTAAAATGTTCAACCCGTATTATAATCATTATATCAAACAATGTGTATGTGTGTGTATATATATATAGTTTTGTATCTTTCGCGCACACTACCCTGTCGTTTATGCATGAATGTGTGACGTATATATATAAATATAATTTTATATATATGTATATTCGACGGTATTAAGTCGTCATTTCAACCGGACTGGGATGGAGCATTTAAGTTGTGCAATATACCATAAACAAGACTATTCGCTTTGGCGGATCGATTGGAAATAGCCCAGTCCCTAAGTCTTTCAGCTGATTGTTGTATCATCACTGACGGATAGTAAGTGTAAATGGAAGGCGATAGCTTCAGCATCATAACAACATTCCTATGCAACCAATTTGAAAAGCAGATGTGTGGAGAGAGAGAGAGAGAGAGAGAGAGAGACATAGATAGAGAGAGATGAAAGGAGACTTTTATTCAATGCACAATCTCGTATTTATCAAAACTTGACTGCGCGAGTTCGATTCTCGTTATTTCTTATTATTTGTAAACAATGCAGGAGTGGCTGTGTGGTAAGTAGCTTGCTTACCAACCACATGGTTCTGGGTTCAGTCCTACTGCGTGGTACCTTGGGCAAGTGTCTTGTGAGTGGATTTGGTAGACGGAAACTGAAAGAAGCCCGTCGTATATATATATATATGTATGTATATATATGTATGTGTGTGTGTAAGTTTGTGTATGTGCTTGTCCCCCAACATCACTTGACAACCGATGCTGGTGTGTTTACGTCCCCGTAACTTAGCGGTTCGGCAAAATAGACCGATAGAATAAGCCCTGGGGTCGATTTCTTCGACTAAAGGCGGTGCTCCAGCATGGCCACAGTCAAATGACTGAAACAAGTAAAAGAGAGTAAAAGAGTAAAGAGTGGCATAATCTAACAAACAGTGACAGACTGGTCAGGTTGCCAGCTTGCCCGATGGCAAGTGGGCCCCTGCGCTATTAGAATCCATATATGAGGGCCCATCCCCTCAAGTTTGAGAATTTTTTATTCACTCCTGGACGAATTCATTAATTATTTCAGCCTAGCTGTGTTTGTAAACAGTTGAAAAGAATACATTTAATTAAAAAAAAAAAATTAAATGATGGCATTGTAGTTGCGGATGGGCCCCCTTGGTCTCTTGACAACTAATATTGTTAGACCCAGTCCGCTACGTAATAAATTCTTTTATTTGTTTCAGTCATTTGACTGCGGCCATGCTGGAGCACCGCCTTTAATCGAACAAATCGACCCCAGGACTTACTCTTTGTACTTATTCTATCGTACTCTCTTGCCGACGTAAACACACCAGCATCAGTTGTCAAGCGATGTTGGGGGAGGGGGGACAAACACAGACGCACAAACATGTATATATATATATATATATATATATATATAAACAAATAGTAAATGAGTATATGCATATATACGTACAGGTATGTGCATACCGACATCCACCTGTATGTATAGGTGCATATCTGGGTACAGGACATTTCAAACAAACGTAGACGAGAAAACACACGAGCCACATAGAGAACATTCTACTTCATCAGCTACCCACGTTTTAACACCGGCGTTTCGACGAGCTTCGGGCAGGACGCATCGTTAAAACGGCTCGTCCCATGGATCGCAGATTAAATTTGTATACGCAAATTTAATCTTGCCATGGAGGAATGTCGTGGAGGACAAAAAACAAGACAGAAAAACAAACAGAAAAGGCTTTACGGCCAGACGAGAAAAATTATGTGTGTATGAACGCTGTGAAGCACGAACTTGAAAGGGACAAAGTGGTGCGTGCGTAGCTCGGCGAAAGCCAAGGAAGGAAAGGATTATTGACCGGAAGCATGTGACCATGCCGGTGTAAAAGGAAGAGAGAGAGTGGTAGAGGGAGAAACAAAGGGAGGAAGTAGAAGAATAGGTGAGCAACGAGAGGAAAAACGAGATGGAAAAAAGAGATACGTAGTAGTAACAGAAGATGAACGAGAGGGGTAAAGCGAGATACGTAGTAGTAAAGAGGAAGAACGAGAGGGGGAAAAAAGAAAGAGATAGAGTAGCGTCGGAGGATATAAGTTTACGAAAACTACTTACAGTTGGAAGACGCTGCCTTCAATCATGTAAAAACAAATAGTAAATGAGTATATATATATATATACGACGGACTTCTTTCAGTTTCCGTCTACCAAATCCACTCACAAGGCTTTGGTCGGCTCGAGGCTATAGAGGAAGATACTTTCCCAAGGTGCCACGCAGTGGGACTGAACCTGGAACCGTGTGGTTGGTAACTCCTGCGCCTATATATAAATATATAAAAATTGTTATTAATTTCTATTATAAATTTAGCCTGGAAAAAAAATGCTTCTTTTTTAAAATTCTAGTTGTTATTGTTTAGTCCAATGAAGTCCGTGATCTAACTGACCTATGGGCGAAGACATTCCTATCGCGTGTCTTCATTCAGGCATTGTGAACTTCTGACCATATTGAATATGAACTTAAAAAACCGATGATGTAAGGCAGTTTTGGTTCCTATTCTTTTATAAAGTTGATCGAACAAGTGTCGGCAACTTCGCTGGTTCTTTTAATTTTTTCTTTTTAGTTTTATTGTGACTCTCACACATCTGTTGGGTTCTTTTCCAGGGCCGCTAAGATATGTCACTTTCATTATATTTATTCTATGATACCTCTTATTTACATGCTGATGATCCCATTCTCGTTCGAGAAATCATCTCTTCGGCAGATCTCCCCACCCCCAGTTATTCTTTGAGAAATTAAGTGAGGTTACTATCATCCTTATCGTTGTGGTTGTAGTCACCATCGTCGTCATCATCATCATGACATCGGTAGTCGATAGTCAATGATGGACTGTCCATACGATATTTCGCGAATCTTAGTATCAGAAGAGAACCGATCTCCTTGATTGGTTTCTGTCCTCAAATGTTGTCGTCCGACTGCGGTGTATCAATATCTAGTCTTTTAATATTACGTTTAGTAGCATCTTTGTTGCTCAATTGGAATCTCCTCCGATTTCTCTTACTGCTAGATAAACTTTAAGTAGATTATTCTATCGTGACAATTGAGTTTCCGCCATTCTTTGTACGTTTATAAATCAGAGAAGATTTTGTGCTGGGAAGCTTGGATGTTTCTAGTTTAAGAGTGTTGATGTCTTCGTCTAAGTGACGTTTATGATTTGTCACAAGTGTCTCATCGTGTATGCATGTAGTTATTGTCATTATTATTTGACTGTTTTCAGTATCACATCTATACCTACGATCGAAACAACAGAAGGATTAATACTGTTACTCTATAAACTTTGAACCTCATATGGACAAGCAAGAGGTTCTTGTTACGCAGTCGCTCTTTCGACTTCCCGAATGCCGACCAGGCCTTGATTATCCTGTTATCTATTCTGCAACTGAACCTACCATCGTTATTGATCGCATAGCTCAGGTATATAAAATGGCTCCTACTCTTCAATAACAATAAATTTAGACTGTCATTATAGTTCCTGTGCAGGCTTAGTTGATAAAAGAACTTGAGCTTCTGGATGTTAATTTTCCAGCCAAACTTTGTAGCTACACCATCAACAGCCACCCACTAAGTTTTTCTTGTCCTTACTTTTGTTGAAAACACAGCACGATCATCAAAAAAAAAAAAAAAAAAAACTGCATTTCTCTCGCTGATATACGTATAGTCTTAGCTTTGAGATGCGACTCCTTAAAAAGTATCTGCTATGGAATACTTCCTTGACCATCGCTGAAAAATGAAATAAAACAAACACGCAGCTCTGCTTGACCTCCACTCACTAACATCGGCGCAGAGTTACAATCCATCTGCATGATCAAATTCTTCACACCTGCGAGTAGGGGAACTCTTTGATACAAATGAACATTAAAACAGTACACAAAGTCTCCCCTTTTCTCTTTAATACATTTGTCTTGGATCTGTCCGAAGTCACAAAACCATTTTGCTTCCCACAATTTTTTATCTTTGACGAAAAGAGCCGTTGAGAACACACACACATACACTCCGTTATTCTTGTGGCTCGCTTATTATTGTTAGTACTGTGGATGAAGTTTTTTTTCCGGAGTTGCATCTTAACAAAATAAATTATAGAGAAAGACGTTAAATATTTATCTTTTTAAAAGGTGACACTAAGATTCGCCAAATCTTGCTTTTCAAACCAGTAGAAGAATGGAAATTAGTCATATATAAACTCGTTACAAGAATAGATATTAGTCATATATAAGTTTGTTTGAAGAACCAGAGGTGGAATCAATAGTGGTAGTGGGCGGAGAAGCATTATCAATAAAGAATAGTTAAGCTTTAAGTTACTTTCAATTGAAGGATTAAAAGCTAAGATTTCTATCTCTCATTAACATGTGGTAAATCTACCAATTTTGCACGTTGCTTATACGACAGACCAGGAGCAGCCTTTACACGGCATGCTCAAGCTGTTAGAAATAGCAACCAAATTTTCCCTTAAATCATACCCTATTTAATTAAAAACGGAAAGAGCGCATTTGATGCACTTGTCGTAGGTACGTAGTCTGAAAACAAGAGACGAAACGGTCATGGCTGCAACGACTGCTGAATGAGTGCTGAACTGGGGCTTACAAAATGAATGAAATTGTACTGCAACCTTAGAGGAGTCATTGGATTACCACCATTATCATTTAATCTATTGCATAAGACAGCATGGTCGAGCTTTCATATATCTGACAAATTTGTCGCCACAAGGCATTGGCGAAAGGAAATAATTTTACCGGAAATTGAAGCTGATTTGCCAAGAGTTTACAAGGACTATAATGCGCAAAAAGAAAAAAAAACAAGCAAAGAAAATTAATAACAGATACACTAAACATATTTCTTTATCCTGTCCCGAGTGGGTTCTTGTTGGCTGGTCTGGGGTGATGACTGGTCGAGCTGAACGAAAATGCCGTTTCTTGGGCTGTGTGGAAAGATAACTGACAACGTCCGCTAACAATTAACGGAAGATTCTATTATTATACATACAATTTAACTGTGTTGGACTTTTACAAATAATAACAGCAATAGTTATACTAGGAGAAACATACTGCTTGAAGTTTACAGCAAGCTTACTGATACTACAATTTGTGACTGGCCCATCATATAACTGGAAACAATTGTGCTATATTCGTGGTAACGGAGATTCCCGTCGACTATTTGTTGTTTGTCTTAACCGTCTGGCTGTGTCGAGAATGGAGACAACGCGCAACTGTCTTGAAATTCTACATGGCAAGAAACGAGACGTGTGAATGAGTCGGTTAGTCTCAACGCTCTGCGAAGAGTTTAGGCGCCAAAAGCAGCTTTATATAGAGTACAAAGAGAAGATTGAATCATGCGATGGCTTGACGCTGAATGACTACTTATATTGTGGTTTGTTCGTGATGGATGACCAGTCACCTAGTGATTTGGTTTCGAATCACTGCTACAAGCCGCAACGTGTTAGTTAATCGTTGTATTTCTTTCTTGCATTCATTTCAGTCTAGTTGTTATACTTTTGCTGGGGCCGCGTCACCGTACACTAATGTTTTATGCTCATGCAAGTTCAATCATTTCCAATTTCATATATCTGTTTTCCCTCTTTCACGCACTTCCTTTTGCTTTAGACGTAAATTAGTTTGGTGATGTTATTGGCTATTTCTTTATGCTTTTACCATTAATTTCCTTATTCACCAAATCGACACCAAACGTTAGATATTTTTCTTTTCGACATTTGTTTTTCTTTTATTGTTGACACTCAAGCAAAGAATGCCGCGCGACGAGTATTCGGTCAACTGTTCACATGTTAAAGACAAACCAACGATAGTATAACAATTTAGTAGTTCTATATGTGTATAACTACTTGAACAGGTTCTAATTAATTAACTGCAAACTTTTTTTTGTTTTCCAAAAAGCAAAAAGAAAGAAAGACTCGTTTCCTGTTGCTTGTAATCTATTTTGTTTACAAAAGTCTATGAAGTTCTTCATTTCACGTTCGTTTGGTTAAAACAAACTTAATGGATGTATTAAATAGTATTAAGTAATTATTTTTTTACAAAGATGCAAGAATTCGAATTTGTCGAAAATGAATGGGAGAATGAAACGATCATTCTTGTCTTGCTGGAGCAGATTACCAGCTTAAGTGAAATGTGCACTGAAACTGTGTCTTGGCCGAAGCTTGCCGAAAATTTACCAATACTTACTGATTACCATGCAAAAAGGTGGAAGCAAACTGTCCTAAAAATAATGGTTTCTAATTTTTGGCTCAGGATTAGCAGTTTTTTGAGGGGAGGGGAAGTCGCATATCAAAGAAAAAAACAAGCAAAGAAAATTAATAACAGATACACTAAACATATTTTTTTTATCCTGTCCCGAGTGGGTTCTTGTTGGCTGGTCTGGGGTGATGACTAGTGGAGTTGAACGAAAATGCCGTTTCTTAGGCTGCGTGGAGAGATAACTGACAACGTCCGCTAACAATTAACGAAAGCTTTTATTATTATACATACAATTTAACTGTGTTGGACTTTTACAAATAATAACAGCAATAGTTATACTAGGAGAAACATACTGCCTGGAGTTTACGGCAAGCTTACTGATACTTGACTGGTACTTATTTCGACTCCGAAAGAATGAAAGGCAGAGTCGACCTCTGTAAAGTTTGACCCAGAACGTAAAGACGAACGAAATATCGTTAAGCACTTTGTCCGATGTGCTCGCGATTTAGCCAATTCGCTGCCTTGATTGTCCTAATTGAAAACAATGAAAATAGATTGCGACGCAATAGAAACTGGAAGCGACGACAGTGAATCCCATTATTTCATGTAAACAATGATTGTAATATAACTAATGTATAGAGCGTACATATATTTAATATAACTTGAAAATCTTATATAAGACAAAAATAATCACACTTCGCTGTGGTGTTCGTTACTGGGCTGGTGTACCTCAACTGCTACTTCTGGAATGCTTAACATATCACTAGAAGGTACGATTCATGTAGGTACCTGTGGGCCTGGCATAATGAGGCAGCCCTTGGTGTTCTTATGAAATTTTGGGATGTTATTGTCATCACTTTCGTTTTCTTTTGCAGTTTATTTTCACTTTTCTACGATCATACGCTGCATATTAACCTACTCATTTCTTGAGTCTGGAGCAATGTTGATGAAGTTCTTAGATGACAACGAAAGGGTTCTGGCAAACCAATTCATTGATTAACTGGACGATTAATCAAGCAATCGATTAATTACTTGGTTAATTAGTTGACTAATTATGCCTTCAAATTTTGGCCAAAGGCCACTAATTTTAGGGGTAGAAGTAGGTCGATTACATCGACCCCAGTGCTCAACTGGTACTTATTTTATCGACTCCGAAAGGATGTAAGCAGAGTTGAGTTTGGCAGAATTTGTTTTAGGAACATAGAATGTCAGAAGAAATACTGTTAAGAATTTTGTCCAACGCGTTATCGATTCTTGCCAGCTCACCGCCCTATGTAGCTAACCAATAATCCATTCTACTATAGGCACATTTGAGCTATATCGATCCTAATACTCAACTTGGATTTATTTTATCAACCTCGAAAAGACAAAAGACAAAGTCGACTTCGACGACATTTGAACCCAAAACATAAAGCTCGAAGAAATGCCGCTAACGATTCTGCCAGCCCGTTGCTCTAATTAGTTGATTAATAAAAAGTGAAGAAAAAAATGTGAGCTAGTGCGTTTGTTTTTATTGACAAAATAACACTCCTATGATCTAACAGCTGTGTTCAATACGCTTTTCATAGCAAGAATTGTGCAAAACAAATACAAAAGCGAAAAATTTAAGCATTTAACCATAACTTGATGAGAAAGAAATTAGCAATAGAGGAAGTGAACCCTATTTAGGCTTCAACAAGATTCGAAATTGAGTCATGAACATCGGTTTACTGGGAACTTACTGTGCAGTACTTAACGATTTCATGAGCACCACTCTAAACAACAACTATAAGGATTTTTTTTTTAAATATCAGTATGTTTGCATATGGTTATATTATTGATACATATCTTATAGACCCCGCAAAAAGAAAAAGCAATATCGCCACTGGTACGATTTAAAACTAAAACCAAATGACAAAAATAAGTGCTCAAAAGTATACATTCCGACATTACCATTTTTGCAACCCCCACCGCCTTCATAGCAACTATAATCGTGAATCAAAAAGGTTGACGGAAAATAATTTCTTACAAGCTATTGTTAAACGGTTGTCTGAAACGGAAGCAAATTATTGTAGAATGTTCTAACAAATAAGATAAACAAGCAAACACGACTGTTTGCATGGTTTTCTACATTCTTTAGAAATACAGAAGAGTTTTGTTTTCCTGTCTGTTTTTTTTTTTTCATTTTAGAATTTACTACTTTCTTTTCATATGCCAAAATGTTTGTGTACAAGGGAAATAAAATTGGTTTCATGTTTTATTAATGTATGGTACAGTGCATTTGGGTATTGGGTAGGTTTGGTTTTGGAATAGATGAATGTGTAAAGAAAGGATGTGGAATTTGGGAGAAAATGGCTAACATTTAACCGTGAATTCTAGTTTTTCGGGGAAGAAGTTGCGCCTATAGCTATAAATGAGGAGAGTCTTTGTCATGGTTAAGAAAAGCTTTTTAGCACTGCGAATGAATTGTTAGTGCGGAAAACCTGTGCGGTACATATTTGCTGAGAAAAGCAACGGTTTTGGTGGGTTTTTGAAGAATTCGTTAGCAAGCGGTTTTCAATTTTAATGCAACTGGTTTCTCACCGTTGATGTATGTGATCGCTTAGCTTGTTATAAACAGCGTCGATATCTCCTTCAAAACGCCCCTCCCAACGTCTTAAAAAAGGGAAAAAAATATTGGATAAATGTGTGTATATACATACACTAGCCTAAAAAAAATGTTGGGTTGGTGATGACTGTGTTCTGATAATTCTACTCAATCAGGGTTGACTTGAGGCTAAGTAGCAACGTTAAGCAACGCATGGAGATGACTGTCAGAAGAGAGCTAAACTAGATCAATACTCTGGGTTCAAATCTTCCCCAAGGTAAATTTTTATCTTTCATCTTTTTGGGACTTGATGCGAGGTGGCAGAGATAAAAGTAACATTTCTCAGGTTCATGTAGAATGAACCGTAAATCAGAATACTGCGCGATTTCAATTACTAGTTGGAACCTATTTACTCTATTTACGAACAATGACCTTGAGAAATAGCATGGGAACTTTTTTGTTTTGCAAAATAAGATTCCGGCAAGTAGAGTTACAAATATGCTTTGATTTTCTGTTGTAGCCAGAAACAAGGAAACGCTATGCTTCACGTCATTAATTTAGTAGCAAATTAAAGAAAGGTCGACCGACTGTTGTCGCTGTTGCGCCAAAAAAAAAAAAAAAAAAATGGAAGCAGGGAAAAACAACCCTAGTGCTAGTTGCCTGGCTATCTGTATAACTCCCCAGCAGAGTAAAGGCACAGAAAGTGCTTGGAACTGACAATGGATGCATCAGAGTTGCTTTGGAGCTCTAGTATGCAGCTCTTACATTTAAACTTATCAAAGAATTGAGATTTATTTTACTCCAGTTAAATTTAGAACCTTTATTGGTTGCAGTGATTGTGAAGATGACTTCTGGAGGACAGTCTCAGTTTTCAGTCAACCATTTTCTTCAAAGTGTATGAGCGTCGCACCATTTACGCCTTCTTCGTTTGACTTAAACTCTTGCGGTTTAATATTTACTATTCTGTTTCTGACTGAACTCGTTGTATGTAGAGAGGCTGCTTCATGGCATTGAAAAAAGTATTGCTTTTATCGTACAATCTTATGACGCTTAAGAGCAATTAAAGATAGACCTCTGAATGTATAGATTGAAGATGTTATTTTGAAGAATGTAGCACAAATGAATCTTAGATGACCATCTTTGTGGACATAACAGTGATCATAGGAGATGTGTCCGACTTATTCGTTAGAAGTTTTTAACACATTCCAACCGCTTTTTCCTTAGACATGTTGTCTCCTCACTCTTTTCATGTATTTTGGTCACTGTTCGTAGACAGTAGCTGCAAGTTATGAACAGGCTCATCTCGTGCGACATTCAACCGGGTTTCTTCTATTCTCGTCTCCATCCTGTGTCCACTTTACATTATCCACTACATTAGTCCTTTCTTCTCAGAGCATCAACCATTTAGATTCCCTTTCAGCAGGCATCGACTTGTAGTTCTTCAATAAGATCAACCTCTTGTATCCATCTCATTGATTATGGATCAAAGACAAAAACCTATTCCTCCATCCTAAATCATTAAATTTTTGTAATGCCACCGAGGTTAACTTTGACTTTCGTCCTTCAGTGGGTGAATAAATTACCAGTAAAGTACTGAGGTCGATAGTATCGGCTACTCCCCTCCCACTAAAAATTGTTGGCCTTGTGCCTAAATCAGCTATCACTGATTTAATATGAACAGACGTTTGTGATATATAAAAAAAATCTTGGCGTTTATTTGACAAAGAAAAAGTTATATATTTTTTTACCAACAAAAGGCATTTACCTGACATCCAGTTGGCTCGAAGTTTAAGTGTTCGGGCTTAACTTAAACTTCGAGACAATTGAAGGTTTTCATTCACTTCACTTAGAAAATACTTTTGAGAGTAACCTGACTTCATTAGTTACTCCTCCCCTACAATAATTTCGATCTTTCGACCCACAGATGAAACGATTTCATTTTATTTTTGTCGTTATTGTCCTAGAAACGACATCTTTATTTTTAGTCAAAAATAAATCATTATGGCTATAAAGGATTTTGAGCATTTACTCCCACCTCACCAGCGAGTTAATCTAAATTACTTGAGACATTCATAATATTGATTTCTGTTGAGCAATCACAACACTATTGTGGAGCAGAAGTTGAAATTTATGACGTCCATGCATTTGACAAATCACATTCGCAATATATGTTTAGAAAAATCCCGTCAACCGAAGATTTGGTTAGCTAACTCAATTCTGACTCCATGGCCTTCACTTCGTGTTTGGTAAGCAAAAATCTTTTTACATTACTTTTGTTTGACAGAACATACGGCGGCAAACAGGCTAGATTTTGTAAGTAAGCTCCCAGTGAACAGTCTTTTAATCCAGTTTAAATTATTATTTAGGACAACCAGTCGTTTGTGCTGAGTTAGGCCATTGATGGATACCACGTGCATCCATGCATGCAATTGACTTTATCGCACACAATACAAACGTGAACCTCATTTTAATTTTAATAAAAACGATGATATTTCAAATATTTGTATTTCTTTTAAAGTATGAAATAGGTAATTTCTACTAAATACATATTTAACAAAGTTGCTATTGTTTGATGCAATACAGCTGTAACTCCACCAGATTGTTCTTGTTATACGCAGTTATAACATGATGTTAGACGTGTCGACTGAAATGAATATTAACTACTCGTGGTGCTTTGTTGTTCGATTGTAACATTTTGTTTAAAACAAAACCAAAAAAGAAAAAAAAAACTTGGCTAGAGATATATATTTGAAGAATTTTTTTTTTTTTTTTTTTCAGAAAATTAAATGACACTCTAGTTAGTATTGTGTACTGTTTGTCTGGTTTCTGTTCTTTTGAGTTTACGGCCATAATGTGAAAGGTCGCCAAAACGATTTAGTAGGAAGACAACCAAAGTTGACTCCCAGTGGGATATGAATCACTGCTACTGAATCAAAATTATACAATACATTTGTTTTGGCGCTTTTCTTTACTTCACTAATCATCTCTGTATCGGTCCAATTTTAGTTATCTGTATTGCTGAAGCAGTGTGTAATGTGGCTTTCATATCTAACTCAGTGAAGTATTATTTGAAGGAGATTAGTTTGCTAGTTCTTGCAGGTCGAGAGATACTTATCCATTATTTTGGCTGCATGAAGGTTACATTTTATTGTTTCTTTCCTGAACGTCGAGAAAAATGCTTTGCAGTTTTACTATGTTATAACTACGCGGATTTTGGTTAAATAAGTCTTGGTATGATGTTAAGATTGCGTGCTGTACCGTAACAAAACCAACTTATACGTTGTTTGAATAACATTTAAGTATATCACAACATTTATATAATTACAGTGATTTACCAACGGTATATTGTGGTATGTTAGAAGCAAGTGTAGTTCATAGTTACATCAAAGGCCATGTTCTAAAGTCAAGGAGGAGGCGAACACATAAAGAAAAAAAGGGCGCGTGACGCATAGCAAACAATTTTTAACTTATTTCTCTTATATTACGCAAAATATTTCATTAGTTACAATATATGTAATTGTATTCTACGTTCATTAATTTCATGTTCCAGTAACAATGTCATCTTATGCGAAACTTACAGCTACTGATATAAGTAACTAAAGAGTTAGAACAAATTGTTGAAAAGGCGCTAATTTAAAAAAATGTGCTCGTGGTGTGCAGTCGCTGTTTTATTAGTTACGCCACTGAGTTACATTAATAAGTTTCGCGTGAGATGGGAAAATATTGTTCTTCATAGTCGACGATTCCTTTAACCCAGAGTTGAGCTGCAGCAAGGGCTTGTCGTCTGTGCATTTTATGTGCATTTCTGATGCGTTTACCAACATTATTGCTTATATAATTTATGCGGAAACTTCTGAAACCTGATAGAACAATGTATAAAACGGGTAGATATTTCTGCTAGCTGGTTGTTTGGCAATCAGGATACGTCACCTGATTTAAGTGTGGTCTGAGCCTAGTTATTAAAGCTGTAAGGTTTCAATTGTAGGCTTTGCTACAACTACGTATAAATACCTAAGTTAAAGTCCGGCTACGGTCAGTTTTGCCATAAAAATATTCGCGGAGTCGATAAAATTATGTACAGATGAAGTATTAGGCTCGATGGTATCCACTACTCCGCCTCACCAAGTTGCTGGATTAGTCTAAATCAGAAACCATTATATTTATGAATTTCAAAACAAAGGAGGGGGAAAATCACCCGAACTTAGACGAAGTGAGTATGAAGTAGCTACTGCCATAGATTGAAATCAAAACTGAAGCAATACTTAGTTGTAGGATCGAAGAAAACCTTCCGAAATTTACTAGTACTTAGGTAATGTTAGTCGTTCTAGATAAATATATCACCATCATCATCATCATCATCATCCTTACAACCGTCATCGTTTTACACGCATCTCTAAATCTTAGTCTGAACTATATTCACAGCAACGGCATTAATACAAGAATATAATGAGAAGAATAACGATTTATTTTTCAGTCAGCTGGACAGTTTAATTTGACTAGAATGTTGTTGGGGTGTGGAAATCTAGTCTTAGAACTAACAAGAGAAGATCAGAATCAACGCTATAATTCGGTGGACGACGTATTTATAGATACAACTAGCGTGAACTAAAGGATTAAGACATAATACATTCGTGCGATTTATGATTCTAAAGTTATGAAATACTGCTACAATAAACTGCTGTAACGAAGTTCCGGGATTATAGAATAAACAGATAAATAAAAACACATTAACGAGCAGGCAAATATAAGTTTTGACGCGATCGCTTAACCAGCTAGACAGAGGAAGCAGACAAATTTTCTTCAAATCATACTCTACCGTCTTTTAGAAAATGGTCACCTTTGAAATAAACTAGTTCTGGACACACATATTTAATAAATGCCAATGTATGGATTTCTGAGCCCTCGAGTAACTCTAACTTCTACCGATTATTAATTCTTTCTACTATAGGCACAAAGCCTGGACTTTGGGGAAGGGGACTCTCTCTCTCTATCCACACACACAATTGCAGCATGGAAGATGTTTGTAAGCCATTTAAGAACACACAAGAACTGTTAGTTTCACTTCAACATTTAAATTTAATTTGAATATCAAAATATTTTCCTCGCTTTGAAACTATGACCTGTTCACTGACAAAACTTTGTGCAACACGAAGTTTTGTCGCTATGCAAGTACATCTTCGTAATATATATATATATATATATATATATATATATATATATATATATATATAAGCAATGTTAATTCTCTAAATGAAGTATTAACAGTAACTGCACGATAAAGTGTAGTATATTGCCACTTAAGTGTTGCCACTTATATATGAGTGCTCAACTAGTACTTATTTTATCGATTTTTGCGGAATTTGAACTCAAAATGTAATCACGGACGAAATGATGCTAAGCATTTTGTTTGGCATGCTAACAATTCTGCTAGCGCACCACCTTCTGTCGTTTATTAAATAATGAAAAAAAAAATTATTCAAGTTTCGAGTTCTTAGAGTCATAGTACTACGCGATGAGGTTTGACCTGGATCTAAATTATACGTTTTAATGATTATTTCTTTTTGTATAGTCTGAACTTTAAGATGTATAGAGGAGGATAGAAGGAAGATGCGACAAGTATTTCACAAGGACATTTAATTATGCAAGTAAAGTGTTTAAAGGAAAATGTCACACGCATTCGTTTTGCCTATAATTCACACTACACTGTATGTCAACCATACAAACCTAGAGGACAAGAGGAGCTAATGAAGAAACCTCCAGTAGCCAGATGTCCTTCAAATTACATCCTGCTATGTTTAAAGAACACCCAGGAAAATATCTCCCTAGATATACTGTACTTTTTTTTTTTTTTTAAAGAAAAACAGTATTGTTAAGGCTAGAAAAACTGTTTTATATATATTTATTTATATATATATACTTTATTGAAAAGCAGCAAAAATATCACAAAAACTGTTACTCAGAGTTTCACGTTCCCATTCGTTGGACAGTTTTGATATACACACACGTGGCGAGCTGGCAGAACCATTAGCACGCCAGGTGAAATGCTTAGCGGTATTTCATTTGCCCTTACATTCTGAGTTCAAATTCCACCGAGGTCGACTTTGCTTTTCATCCTTTCAGGGACGATTAAATAAATACCTACTGGGGTCGATGTAATCGACTTAACCCCTTTGTCTGTCCTCCATGTTTATCCCGCTGGGCAATATATATATACATCTATCTATCTATCTATCTATCTATCTATATATATGTATATCTATATATATATGTATATCTATATATATATATGTATATCTATATATATATATGTATATCTATATATATATATGTATATCTATATATATATGTATATCTATATATATATATATATATGTACATCTATATATATATATATATGTATATCTATATATATATATATATGTATATCTATATATATATATATATGTATATCTATATATATATATATATATAT
>NC_142930.1:89703221-89716148 GCF_046866305.1 Octopus bimaculoides | reverse complement strand
TATATAATATATATATGTATATATATATATATATATGTATATATATATATATATATATGTATATATATATATATGTATATATGTATATATATATATGTATATATATATATATATATATATATATATATATATGTATATATGTATATATATATATATATATGTATATATATATGTATATATATATGTATATATATATGTATATATATATGTATATATATATATGTATATATATATGTATATATATATGTATATATATATGTATATATATATGTATATATATATGTATATATATATGTATATATATATGTATATATATATGTATATATATATGTATATATATATGTATATATATATATATATATATATATTAGCAACAGTTTATATTAACAATATAATGTTATAGTCTGCTTCGTCGCAGCTGACCATGGGTTAAACATCAACAGGTATGCGTGAGAAGGGAGGAGAAATGATTCACCTGGTTTATTTCACCCAAATCTTTTCTTATGGTTAATACATTATTTATATGTCTCCACTAATCACACCACAACGTGTTTAATCCATTATAATATCCTTTTGTAAATCATGGAATGAGACGCCAGTAATAATTCTCTTTAATTCTCTGTTTATTACTTGGCTTCGTTTCTAAGTCAGTTGTGGAGTATCACAATAAACAGCCATTTCTTTCTCTCCTAAACGTCCGACAGTTTCAAATCGTATCCTTCCTCAGCTTATCGTTTTGATTTTATAATTTATGACTTTTCATACTTTTGATTTCAAACATGCTGATTACAGATAGGTATTTGTTTTAAAAATTTTCACAATTCACTTTTTTTTTTTATTTGATGGAGTAGCGGAATCGTTAGCACACAGGACAAAATGCTTGACGGCTTGACGTCATTTTGCCCGTCTTTACGTTCTGCGTTCAACTTCTGATGTCGACTTTTGCCTTTTGTCCTTTTGGAATCGATAAAATATTAGTTGAGCACTGAGGTCGGTGTAATCAACTAACCCCCTCCCCTAATATTCAGGTCTTGTGCCTATAATAGAAAGGATTATAATAGAAAAAGAAAGCAAATCCAGCTAAACATTCATTGAATGCAATGGCATTTAGGGAGTCAATCAAGTACTTGTTCCAGACAACGTTTGCAGGCTTGGGCCATGTGAGACATGGCTCATCGTCTGGCGGACCACACTATTGAAAATTCAAGGTAATTTTATGTTGGGCGTGCCATTCAGGAAGCCCTGCTGGCTGCAGTTTGCCCACGATTGATTTAGAGAGTCAGATATATGTGGCCCTGAAATAGTGGTAATTGAAGTTAAGGAAGCTGTGCACGAATTTCTCTGCTACATGTTGTTGTCACAGTAGGTAAAAAACACTTACATTAAAGTAAATATATATAACTGAAATATTGGCTCCAAGCAGTGTTTAGGCATAAGCAAACTTTAGATTAGTTGAAATATGCTTGTGACGTATTTCAACTGCTAAAATGCAAATTCACTGCAGTTAGCATAGAGAAAATTTTCTTTTATATGGTAAAATGGTGTAAAATGCCATATCTATTCAGTGTTGCCATCTGCCAAGATTCCCAGACATCGATGTTTCTAGCTCATTAGCTGTTATCAATGGGACATACCTAAGAGAGACAACTCTGAACAGATTGTGTGTGTGTATATATATATATATATATATATATATATATATATAATCAGTATGTCTGAAAATAATATGCATGCTTCCTCCACTTTTTTTTTTTTTTTTTTGCAGCAAATCAATCAAATAGAATGCATTTACATTCTTATTTCATCCACAGTGAGGCTTTTTAATTTCAAGATTTATGTTCTTGTGGTTTATATTGTATTTTGCATATAATAGATATGGTTTTATGACAAGCCACCAAAGATGCAAATATGCAAATTAAGTTATCCACAATGGTGCTAGCCTAATTTGTCTGCTTTACTTAGTGACTAACTGATGCTATTGATTAGGAAAGGAAGTTAGGTATGTCTTCTCATATATGCAACCAACAAACTATGAAATAGTTTGTCAGGAGATTCCCTCTTTTTTCTACTCAACAATAGCGGAGAATATCATAACGACCAAATGATTGTCATCATTTTCTTTATCAATACTTCTTACAACCCTTATTGGGTCAAGCCATTAAGGAGTGTGTTACGTCCCTCACACAAGTGTTAAAATTGTCCTTGTAGGATGCTGTATAAAGCATGCCCATAGTTATTGGCTATCTGATGTCAAGGTTAGTAATGATGCCTATCACTGGATTTACTGACATGAGGGAAATTAAAAAGTCATCTGAGGAGATACAATCTGCACTGTTATGCAAGATATTGATTATGCAGCATCTCACCTGTGAGGTATAGTTGCAAGATGAATCACAACAATTGTAGTGGATTTGAATAAAGAATATCATGAATTACATTTTCTATCTCTGATATATGAAATATTCATGCATAAGGCATTAACAGAATATGTTTCTGTCTTGAGAACAGACCAGTTAAGTCAGCCATCTTAAGGTCAGTGCATAACTGTTGCTGCAGAGGGTCTGAGGAGGCTCATGAGCACATGAATAATATAATTTTGTTATATTCCAGATAGTGTTAGTCTGTCAATGTTCTTGATGTTGATGACAATGCAGCACAAATGAGTGAAACAGTCACATTCATTGGAAGAACTATTGATTCAATAAGTGCTAATTCATATCCTAGAAAGTCACTCAGAGTGAACGAATTAACCAAACCTCTAACTTAGCTAATAAAAAGTTAATGTAATGCAGTTTTGGACCAAATATCTCACAAGCTTTGATTTTCTGGGTTTTCTGCTTTTTTTGGAGATAGCCTAAATATATACTTCTAAAATAAACTATGGAAAGTAAAGAACTAAATTATATTTAACAAATTCAGATTCATACATGAAAGCAGAGTCTGTTTGATATTTATTAATCCACTTAAAATTCTTAAAATATATCACATACTGCATACTGCACAGTGTATACAGTGTAATGTTTATAGGATGGAAACTAAACATAATAAAGTGAACTTGATTTTATTTAACAAATACAGGTACAAATTAATACACTTCTTAAGTAGTGTGTTTAATCTTTATCAATCCACTCAAAAAAGCAAAGAACATAACTATTTTAACACATACAAATTAACCGGCATCAAAAACAGGGTCTGCTTGCTCAATACAGGGAGCAGCATATTGCATGATGCTGCACAGTATTCTTGCATTTCTGGAAATTGCAGATTTCTAGAAGCCAAATAAGAGGGACTTATGCCAATAACACTCTGGTTAACTAAATTAAAAGAAATGTGTGTGTGTGAGAGAAGAGAGAGAGAGAGAGAGAAACAGACAGACAGACAGAGAAAATCAATAAACTAAGACTAGTCTGATAAAAGGGATTTAGAGAAATGTTTTTCTTGGGGAAAACAATGTCTATATGTAAAGTAAGCGATGGGCATTAATAAATGTTGACCCGTTGGCAACTTGAAAATGGAGCAGCTTCATGTGTTGCATGTTTTATTTCTTAGCCGTTGTTCAATCTGCTAAACATAACAACCAAAACCTCTTTCAAATGGCATCTTTGCATTGAATAATGTTGTTCAAGGTATACTATGCTTGAAAAAATGTTAGAATGATCACAACTTAGAATGACTTTGATCATAGTTCTGCTTAATCAGGGCTGATTTGGTACTTAGTAATGTCCTCTTTCTCTCTTGTATATCTTATATAGTGGAGGCGCAATGGCCCAGTGGTTAGAGCAGTGGACTCGCGGTCATAGGATCGTGGTTTCAATTCCCAGACCGGCCGTTGTGAGTGTTTATTGAGCAAAAACACCTAAAGCTCCACAAGGCTCCGGCAGGGGATGGTGGTGAACCCTGCTGTACTCTTTCACCACAACTTTCTCTCACTCTTACTTCCTGTTTCTGTTGTGCCAGTAATTCAAGGGGTCAGCCTTGTCACACTGTGTCACGCTGAATATCCCCGAGAACTACATTAATGGTACACGTGTCTGGGGAGAGCTCAGCCACTTGCATGTTAATTTCATGAGCAGGCTATTCCGTTGATCGGATCAACTGAAACCCTCGACATCGTAAGCGACGGAGTGCCAACAACAACAACATTTTATAGAACTCTGAGTAGATTTTAACCACTTACCACTATGCTGGCAAATTATACTAGAGAACTTCATAATGTGGGATTGTTGATTCATTTCCAGAGAGTTGTTGTTCAGCCCCAGGTCAGTTCAGTTTGAGCAAATATATGATAAGACATTCAGGTTGCAATCATATCATTTTCTCAATGTATGCACCCAACACTATATTATCTAGCATCTATATAGAGTCCTTCAAAGGGATTATATAGGGTAGTGATAAGCCCTTAGTGTAGAGTAAAGACTATTGTGTATCAGCTGTAGTATGGATTCCAAGTTTCAACAAATTTACTTAAGTAAGCTTATTCCTTCTTCCAGTTTCTTTAACCCAGCATATCTGAAGCATCCTCCTTTTGTTTCTCAATGGAAATCTAATAAACATTGCATGCAACTAATTAATTTTACTCACAAAAAGTAGATGATAATATTCTATATTTAAACATATTTAAGACAGTATTTAAAATTCCTAATTAGAACTAATTATGCAGTGAGTAAAAGAAAAACGATAAAGTTAGTAATCGTTAATATTGTTTTTATTATTGTGGCAAGTATGCCGAGCAACTCATTGTATATTTCAGCATTATTAGACCTCCTCAGTGAAATATATATTTTACTGTAATTGACAAGAAAACTACCAAAATATAACATCTGTTGTAGAGAAGCAAATGTTCAGAGAATAAATTACTCTTAGGCACTTAAATTGTAAATTTTAGATGAGTTACATCATTAGCCAGCAGTTTGCTATCTCTAGAGAATAAATAAGCACTAACAGGTTCCTTGCAATTGCTACACAGCCTAATCATGACCAACAATCGTTGTTAATTAAAAGAAAATGAAAAAAATGAGTTTCAGTTTTGTTTCATTACTCCTAGTAAATTTGTAAATGAATCTATGTAACTGCTTCAAATAATTAAGTATTGAGATCTTGTGCAGGTGGAGGTGGAATCTAATTTATTTTAATGCTAAATAGCAGTGAGTGATTCTAATCAAAGCAGAAAAAATCTGACTGAGTTGAAATTTTGGGAATATTTTTTATTACATCATCATTTAACATTTGTTTTCCCTTGCTGGTATGGATTGTTTGGTTTGACAAAAGCTGGTGAGCTAGATCTATACCAAGCTATATTGTTTTGATATGGTTTCTATGGCTGGATGCCCTTTCTAATGTCAGTCACTTTACAGAGTGTATTGGATGCTTTTTACATGGTGATCACCAAGTACCTTGCAAGACAAAGACCCCAGACTGGGAGGGGGAATAGCATTGAGAGAAGTGGCTTTGTGCCAGTTGAAAGGGTAAAGTATAATAGATAAAACTGGGTGTCTTGCTATAGAGGAGATACTTGGCTATTCTACTTTAAAAAAAGAGAAATAAAGTTAGTGAGAAAGATAGGCACAGAGAGAGAGAATGGTGATGTGCTGGTACAATGGGGTGAGTAAAAGTTGTACAGAGGATTAGGAGGTAATAATAATTTTAAGTGTTGTTAAACCCAATTTTTTATTTATAACTAATTAGTAATTTTGAATGTTTATTAATCCATCAATTTCCGAAAAGAATCACCTGGTTTTACATAGTCCCTTTTATGACAAAAAAAAACAAAAAAAAGAAATTACTTTGTTTCCCAGTTCTTCTGGATTTAGCTACATATAATCTCCAAAAGAATGAAGTAATGCATGGGGCAAAGATATAAATTGGACATTTTACATTAACTTGTTCGGTACCCCATGACTTGAATTCGGTACCCCATGACATGCATTCATATATTGTTGCATTGATTTTTCATGCATTCAGATTGATAAAATTACTACTGATAGTAGAGTCAAGGAATTGTCTTTAACCATAAAAGAAATCCATTGAACTGATGCTTGCTTATTGTGTTATATATATTTTAGTTTTTATTCTATTGAATAATTCACTATTTGAAGCTGGCATTATGATAAAGTTGTGCAATAAACTTTCATAAATTTTTTCATTTACTTCCATTATCAAACAACAGAATCCACCTTTTGATAAGAATGGAAAGGTAGCTGGTAGAATGGGAAGTTGTGTCCATGGGTAAAATAACTGAGCTATAATTGCTGAGACATTTTCAAAATTGAAAACTTATAAATATAGAGCTATATATACATATATATAATGTAAAGTGTTGGATAGTCTTTTTCTGTTCCATGTATCCATTATATATATATATAATCATCATCATTATCATTTAACATCCATTGTCCATGCTAGCACGGGTTGGACAGTTTGACCAGGGCTGGCACGATGGAAGGCTGAACCAGACTCCAGTCTGATCTGGCATGGTTTCTATGGTTGGATGACCTTTCTAATGCCAACCACTCCGAGAGTGTAACAGGTTCTTTTATGTGCCACTGGCATGGGTGCCATTTGCATGCTACCAGTATCTGCCAAGACTGATTTTACTTGACTTGATGGCCTTCTTCTCAAGCACGATATAATGCCAAAGGTCTTAGTCATTGCCTCCAAGAAGCCCAACACTTGAAAGGAACTCAGCCACTTTGCCTCTGTGAGGCCCAATGCTTGAAAGGTGCTCTTTACACACCACCGGCATGGGTGCCAGTTATATATATATATATATATATATAACATCATTATTTAACATCCACTTTTCCATACTTGCATACATTAGGCAAAATTCATTGAGGTAGATTATTTTTCTTTGGGCAGATGCTCACACTGTCATCCTTCTCTTCCATGTTTCATGTTGGTGTGGATTGAATGGTCTGACAGGTCTGAGAACATCATGCTTCAATGTTTGCTTTCACATAGTTTTTTACAGCTCCATCCACTTCTTGATGTTTTCTTTTTGTGATACCAGCTTTAGTTAGGTGACCAAGCAGCCTGCAAGACTAAAATACCTTGTGTCTGAATAAGGGGACAGTAGTGAGGGAGGCAGCGTAAAACTGCCTTTCAGTCTCTTTCACTCTCTCTCCCTCTCTGAATTTTAACCCCTCATACATGAGGGTTTAAGGTATGAAACATTATAAGCTTTTTTTTTACTCTATATAAAAACTATATGGAAACTTGCAGTTAGAAGAGGAGTTGTAGTTCAGTTTCTAAGGGCAGAGTGGGTGAAAAGTGTGTTGTTACATGTGGGTAGGACACAACTCTTCTAGCACTCAGTTTCATGAACAGTTCTTCTCTAGAACTTCATATCACCAAACGCCTTGGTCCATTGTCATTTTTTCTGTGAGCCCCAGCATCCTAATATAAGTCTTCACCACTTCATCCCATGTCTTCTTGGGTTTCCTCTTCTACAGGTACCATCTACTTTCAGTGTCAGGCACTTCTGTATACAGCTGTCTTCATTCATATGCATCACATGTCCAAACTAATGCAGCCTCTTCTCCTGTATACCACATTTAATCCCTCTTATGCATAACTTTTCTCTCAACACAGTTGTCTTTTGTTGGTTGTGCACACTATTGTTGCAAATCCAACAAAGCATACTACCTTCATTCCTCTCTATATACGTCTTCTGCAGTCAGAGCCCATGTCTCACCACTATGTAACATACCCATTCTCATACTGGCGTCATACAATCTACCTTTCACTCTGAGAGAGAGAGTCCTTTTACTGCCAATAAATGCAGTAATTCACTGAACTTCCTCCATCCTTTTCTAGAAACAATACTTTCAGAGCATCGATCACTGTTACTAATCTGGTAACCTAAATAGCAGAAACTATCTACTACTCCAAATGAACCTCCTGGGCATTTGATATATATATATATATATATATATAGATACATACATACATACATATATATATATATATATATATATATATATATATATATATATGTATGTATGTATATATTGGATGATAAAACGAATGGTTTTCACCTGGTAGCTTGCTAGTAAAGCACAGTCACTCTCACAGTGATTATGTATATTCCATCTTCCGTCTTTCATTTGCCATATATATGTATAAAGATGCAGATATATATGTGTGTGCGTAGATAGATAGATAAAAGATGTTTTAATAATTATAGAATTAAAGCTTTGGATATTGAGTGAAATAAGATTCACAAACATTGTAGAATTATTTGTTTATTGTTTTATTGTATATAAAATTCCACCTGATTTTCCTAACATTTTTGCCTAAAAAATTTTAACCATTCATCATTGAGAATTGTACAAGTATAATTGGGTAAAATTAAAGCAATTATTACCAGTTTACAACTTTAACCCTTTAGCATTCAAATTTCTCTGTCAAATGTAATGCATATTTATTCACATTGTTTAGAATTAACCATGCATTATCTCATAGCTTTGAGATTTCGACGATCTGATTGTTTGTTTTTTGAATGATTTTGTAGAGGCCAGATCTAGCTAGCTTTATTATATGACAGAACATTTGAACCAGATACGTTAAAGGGTTAGAATACTAACTACATCCTTCCACTTTCTAAACTTCTTAGATCAGTCATTATGTTGTATATTTGTTCAAGGTAGATACATTTGTTTTCTTTTAATTTAGCTCAGTTGTAAAAGCAGCTTCCGCTCCTATTTCATAGTTGAGTGGTTAGTTGGCGTTCAACTACAAAACAATAGCTTCATTCAGAAAAAAATATTAAATGACACCAAAACAAAGCATTCTACTCATGGGAATGCAGAAATAGAGGACAAGGATTCAATAACATCCCTGGCTTGTCATAATGTATTGAACTGCTTCCTTAACCATGTTTAAATTTTTTTTTCTATTTCAGTTTTATAATGCATTCCCTAAATCAATTTTAAAATTTCTTCAAAATTTGAAATCTTTTGAAACTCATTATCTCTTAGGCTGTGGCAGTCCTACTCTCTTTTTTTATCACAATCTATAGACAAGGCTTGCTCTCCCTTTCTCCTCACTTCTCTTTTATCCCCCCTCTCTCTCTCTCTTCTCTTTTCCCTCTCTGCTTTTTTTTTCCCCTCTTGCCCCTCGCTTATTTCTGGTGTCATCTATTTTAATTCTTCTGGGGACTTTTGTCAAGCATTTTATGTTCCGAAAATAACTAGCCAATTAGAATGTGTTGGTGGCCCACTCTGAATTTTCTGAAGTTTGCCTCATTTGCATTCCTGTTCTAAACTTAATTTCACCCACATTATCACCCTTTACTCTTTATCTTTGTCATGTGTACATTTTACTGGAAAATTTATCTGCTTTGTCTATATATATAACCTTTATTCAAACATTATCCTCCTCTACACTTGTTTTTTCTAAAAAAAATAATTTTGTTAGTCTATTATCCTCCCCTCCATATATTTTCATTTTCTATCTCTCTCTATTTGCTTTTCTAGCAGCTATCTCACAATGCCTGCACTTCTGTTAGCCTTTCAGACACCTGCACTCAACTATCAAACACTCCAGCTAAAGAACAATACATGGCTTGTTCAACCTCACTAAAGATAACTCCTCTTGGGAGCTCTTGCTGCCACACACTTCAAACAAGTATTTTTTATCTTTTACTTGTTTCAGCTGGGGCAGAATTGATGAATTGCTAGTCAAATGAATCAATCCCAGTACTTATTTTTTGTTAAGCCTGGTATTTATTCTATCAGTCTCTTTTGTTGAACCACTAAGTTACAGGGATGTAAACACACCGACACCAGTTGCCAAGCACAGACACATACACACGCACACACATATATGATGGGCTTCTACCAAATCCAGTCACAAGGCTTTGATAGTACAAGAACAGAGGGGAATTTGGGCCTTTACTGGAACTTCTCTAGTGCTGGTACAAGAATAAAACACTAAAATTTTTTTTTTCATTTTGGGAGCTGATGGTATTCATAATTGCCTTAATGAGAACATCATAAATACTACCTCACAGGCTTGTTTTTTCTATCTGAAACTTTGACAGCTACTGCAACTTCTGCCTCTCCAAACAAGCAATTTGCAGCAGCCACCACCTCCACTCTCATTCCCTTTGCTTCATCTCTATCTTTACATTATCCACAATCCTTATTAAACAAACTTGCTCAGCCATTCCTTCAAGAGTAGCAGCAAATATCTGGCATTCGTTTTTTGTCCATGTTCATTCAGCAGATGTTGATCCACAGGTGTTCAGCCACTTCTGTCTAATGATTAATGATTTGTAAAGGATATGGGTGCTGTACTTACGTGGAGGCGCAATGGCCCAGTGGTTAGGACAGCGGACTCGCGGTCATAGGATCGCGGTTTCAATTCCCAGACCGGCCGTTGTGAGTGTTTATTGAGTGAAAACACCTAAAGCTCCACTAGGCTCCGGCAGGGGATGGTGGCGAACCCTGCTGTACTCTTTCACCACAACTTTCTCTCACTCTTACTTCCTGTTTCTGTTGTGCCTGTAATTCAAAGGGCCAGCCTTGTCCCACTGTGTCACGCTGAATATCCCCGAGAACTACATTAAGGGTACACATGTCTGTGGAGTGCTCAGCCACTTGCACGTTAATTTCACGAGCAGGTTGTTCCATTGATCAGATCAACTGGAACCCTCGACGTTGTAAGCAACAGAGTGCCAACAACAAGAAGCTGTACTTACTCCTCTGCTCAATTAATAATGACAAATTTCTAAAAACTTTACATCGACTTCAAAACGGGGGTTTCTTTGAAGAAACCAAAACCCTTTACTTTTAACTAGCTTAAAAGTGACCCTATCAGGCGGCTTTTAAGTTAGCTCCTGTGGAGGGCTCTTCATTGAGCTTTGGGCCCAACAATGACACTTCATGCATTGAGTATATATTAAATTTTATTAAACTTGACCAGTATTCTTCAAGCAATGAACAATTTTCATTAAAACAAGGATATAATTTGTCAACTTGGAACTTAGTGCAAAGCTGCATGATAAACAGCATTTTTTGTCTTCCCATTCGAGGGTCAGTGCAATTTTTTTTCTATCTAGCCTCTTTTTTTCTCTCTCTCTCTCTCTCTGTTGATTGTTTTCATCCATCACCAGTACCACCACTATTGCCACCACAACTGCCATACACACTCCATTCAGACTTCTGATGCCACCACCATCAATACCTTTGACTTCTCTGCCTTCCCCTCCACCACCATCACCACTGTCTTTCACATCGTTTACTGTCACCATCATCTCTGACCACCTTGGCTACCACCACCAATATCACCGTTGCCTCCACCTCTATCACAGCTTCAGCTCATACTATTACTATCACCCTTTTACCATCACAACCAACAATCTACTACCATCCTCACCGTCTCTATGCCTACTATTACTCTCACCCCAACATGAGGAATAGTAGAAGTGTCACTGAATAGTGAGAGAGGGGGTCAAAGTGTGACACACTGACACAGAAATTCGATTTAGCATTTACTATTATAGATGATGAGGAGGAAGATGTTTTTGTGATCCAGTTTTTCATAAAAGTTTAGTGTAAGTAAAGTGAAATGGTTTCCATCAACAATAGAAACAGACTGTAATCTCTGCTCCATTGAACATAACTTTACTTTATGGTATTTGCACTTAATAAACAATTATTGTTTCTTATTAGGAAGATCTGAAACCTCTTTGTTTAACATGGGTTTATATCTGATATTTTAATGCTGTGTATTGTATCAAACCTGCAGGACTGAACGCAAAAGCCAATATATTCTGGCAAGAATTTTATCAGAAGATAGGGAAGCAACTGTTTAAGACAATTTAATCTGCTGTTTTACTATCTCTATAGTCCTCGTTACAAACAGACACACTTGCATGCATGTCAGTCAAAATGATTCAGAAAGCTTTAAGTTTTTAAACTAAAGTGTTAAAATGTACAAAAATGTTTGAAAATATATTAAACTTTGGTGACTTTCTGAGATAAGGAATTTGATGTATGAATGTGTGTAGTTTGATTTGTAAAATCATGACCATTGGGATATGTTTAAACATGTTTGTTTCTCACTAATGTTTTCTGATTTTACTTTCTGTTTATGAATGTTGAAAATTAAATCAATAAGTGCATGTGTATGTGTGTTAAAGCTAGGTTTGATCAAATTCAATTCATACTTGATTTTTCTTGAATAATTACAGAAAATGAAATTTCTTCAGCTGTGACAACCTATGATTTTTATGTATATAAATATTTTTCATCTTGTTTCTATCACTAGACTATAGCCATGCTGGGGTGCTGCCTTGAAGAATTTTAGTAAAACAAATTGTCCCTAGTATTTTCTTTAAACCTGGTACTTACTCTATCAGTTTCTTTTGCTGAATCTACGTTACGGGGACGTAGGCACACCAGCACCCGTCATTAAGCAGTGGTGGGGAACAAAACACAGATACAAAGACATAAATATGCATATATATGACGAGTTTCTTTCAGTTTCTGTCTACCAAATCCACTCACTAAGCTTTGGTTGGCCCAAGTAGATGATACTTGTCCAAGGTGCCACACAATGGGACTGAACCTGTAACCATGTAGTTGGGAAGCAAACTTCTTATCACACAGCCACACCTGCACCTGTGTGTGTGTGTGTGTGTGTGTGTGTGGTTAACCATTGATTTAACAAATTAATGGGAGGGAGCATCTATCTGTAAGTGTTGGAAGCCTGTTAAATTGAATTTAAGCAGGGTGTGTGTTAATTCAGAGAGTCTGTTAGATTGCTGGCAACCTAGGGGGTCATGGTGTATTGTTTTTAATGTAAAAAAAGCTTGAAATATAAACTCATGCACAATATAAGATTAGTAAATTATAATAAAGAATATGTGATTTGATTTCCTTTTTATAACATTGATGTGTACTACCATAATGGTCTGGGAGT
>NC_142930.1:89633221-89698221 GCF_046866305.1 Octopus bimaculoides | reverse complement strand
GTACATATTTTTTTATTCTTCTCTTTTACTTGTTTCAGTCATTTGACTGCAGCCATGCTAGAGCACCACCTTAAAGGGTTTTAGTTGAAGAAATCAACCCCTGGACTTATTCTTTGTAAGCCTAGTACTTATTCTATCGGTCTCTTTTGCCGAACCACGAGATTATGGGGACATAAACACACTGACATCAGTTGTCAAGCGATGGTGGGGGACAAATACAGACACGTGTGTGTGTATGTATGTATATGACAAGCTTCTTTCAGTTCTCATCTACCGAATTCACTCTCAAGGCTTTGGTCAGCCTGAGGCTATAGCAGAAGACACTTGCCCAAGGTGCCATGCAGTAGGACTGAACCTGGTACCATATGGTTGTGAAGTAAGCTTCTTACCACACAGCCATGCCATATATATATGTGTGTGTGTGTGTGTGTGTGTGTGTGTGTGTGTGTGTGTGTGTGCATGTAAATGCCTGTGTATTAAATAGCTAAACAAACCCACCCACGTATTATCAAATATGGGGCTATGAATATGCTTGTGTGTGTGTGTATATAGTTTTTCATATCAATGAATATAAGTGTAGCATTATTTCCATTCATTCTCAAAAAAGATAAAAATTAATATGTTATCAATATTTCATATGTACCGTTGTTGCTGGCACACAATAGAACAAGGAATATGTTTCCAGCAAATTGAGCCATTGATGTGCTTTCTATCTCCTAATTGAAGCCAATTCACTTTCCATGTATTGTTGTGTCCCAGTCTTACCATATTATGTATATCAATTTGTTTATAGATACTGCAAATGCAGGGTATGCATAGACACCTCTGTACCACATTCTCTCCTTTTCCCTATCTAGGGTATATATATATATATATATATATATATATATATATATATATATATATATATATGTATATATATATATATATATATATGTATCTCTTATGCAGGACATCTGTTTCTATCCTCATCATCATCTCTCCCTCTCTCTTTTTCTTGAACACTCTCTCTCACTCTCCTCTCCTGTACACTCCCACACACTCCCACTCCCCCCACTTGCATGCACTTCCCTTTTCTCCCTCCTTCCCTCTCCCTCTCCCTGTACACTCTCTCTCCTGCACACTCTCTCTTTCTCCCTCAAAATATAGGACAGGCTTCTATGCAGTTTCTGTCTAATCATTTCACTCACATGTCATTGGTCAGTTTAAGGCAAGAGTAGAAGACACTTCCCCTACTTGCTGCATAGCAGAACTGAAACCAAAGTGCACAAGGCTGGTTTCAAAACTGAACTTCTTAACCACAGAACCATGCCTGCATTTATTTCTTTTAATTTTCAGTATGATCAAGATATTTGAGGTTGAGCAAAACAGCTGTAACTGAATAAATTTTAAATTATGCTGGTTCTAAGAAATTTTATGTTATCATTATACTACAAGATTTTGATTGAGAATTTCATTTAAATATGAATAATTCAGTATGGATAATCTCTGAAGGACAGGCATTACAAAAAGGTTAAGTTGAAAACTTTACAATGACTTGACTTGTTCTGTCATTGAAATTGAAAATATGAGCTCCCAAACCTCATTTATGCAAGCCATCCAAATAAGGTATTTGTCTTGTAATTATTTTGAAGGCTACTATTATTATTATGACATGGAAAACATATGTTAGGGTTACAGTGCTTTTTCTCTCTCATTAGTGGGAGGTTTTTTTGTCTTGAAATAAAGAGTATTATCCCTTAAATCATAATAATTTGATATTGTCATGTGCAATTGCATGCTACTTTTGTACTGCTTTAAGATATTTTAATTACCTAAAATTTAATCATTAATATATTATTCCAGCTTTATCATTAACATTTGCATACTATTTGTGTGTATTCATTTGCCTGACTGGTTTATCTTTCACCTCTCTTCATTTAACTGTGGATTAATTGCCAAGGTATGAGATTTTTTCTTTGTAGAGGTATTTTGTCTTTTATAGTGGTGAGCAAGTTTAGAAAAAAAAAACATATGCTAATGTGATATGAGCAGTGATTTCAGTATTGTGTATTCATGTATGGGATTACATGTACAGGGAGCATATATATGTATGATGGGAATCAGTAATTTGTTCTCAGTCATCTGTAATTAATATTTTCTTACATAGGCACAAAACCCAGAAATTTTTAGCTATAACTTTGTGTGTGTGTGTGTGTGTGTGTGTGTGTGTGTGTGTGTGTGTGTGTGTGTGCATAATCATCATTTTGGTTTCAACATTGTTAGAACAAATTTAGTGAGACAGATTTCCCATGGCTATTTGCCCTTTCCTGTGGCGTGCATGCATGTGTGTGTGTGTGTGTTGTATGTATATATACATGTATATGAAGGGTGCATAGCCTAGTGGTAAGGGTGTTATACCCATGATCATGAGATAGTGGTTTCAGCTCTTACACTGGGTGATGCTCTGTGTTCCTGACCTCACCTCATGTTCATTTGTGATCCCTTCAACATCTGGTGTGTGGCACACCATGCACCTATACAAGCAATGTTAATTTGACCGAAGTTATGAGCTGATGCACAGCACATACATTTCATCAATATAAACAAATCATCTGTGCAAGTTGTTCAGTTAGAAATTTCAGAACCTTCATCTATCATTTACAAGAGGAGAGCCCATGAATGCTGAATTTTTATTCCGATTTGCACACGTGTACCTAAAACAACCCAGAAGGATTCCCGCTTTTTTAATGAAGATATATACAGATAAACTCCATTCCCTTTGCTTTGTCGGATACGTAGAGTGTTCGTTTTGGTGAGGTGAGGATTTTGCTTATTTATATATATTTTTCGGACTATACTATGCTGATGAACGAAAACTAGATTTCATTCTAGCAATCGCGAAATCGGTCAATACATAGTTGAGTTATTTAAAAGAAAGTTGGTTTCTTCTGTTGGTTGCTTTCCTCGCATTCGGTACTAAAATGTGTTTATTTGGGAAGTCTAGTGTGTGGCATTATTCTGTAGTAATGCCCTTATATAAATATATATATACATATTATATATATATATATATAAATAATAATAAAGGAGTTACGACGCAAAAACGTATAAATTCAAAAGAACATATTTATCTTCTTCAATATATATTTCAGTATAAAGAATTCATTAAGATGCTTAAATCAAAATTTCTTTACACATCATTCAGGAACAGATATAACATCAGAAAAAATACATTCCGTTTAAAAACACAAACCGTTCATGGCGAAAAAATTTCACAATTACAAAAAACGAACTAATCCCAGGAGGTTAAATGGTAGCTTTATGCTGGTGTGGGATGTAGCTTAGCAAAAATGTACCAAATGATATTAGGTTGATTGAAACAATATTATTTATTGAAAGCTGAACCAGTGAATTCTTCCTTAGATTTCTTGTTTTCGCTTCTCAGGTGCCAGGCATTCTAACCTTTGGAGCCTACCTTTTAACCAATCCATCAGATGATTCTGATCAGCTTGCTTTGAAAAGTTCTTTGTTATACACATTGGAAGTGATCATATATGGGGAAATGAAAGAGAACTGTGAAAAGAAAAATAGAAAAAAAAATGTAAATATAATATTTGAGTGTGTGTGGGGAGAAAATAAATGTGAAAAGAAAAAGATTAGGAATAAGGAAGAAGAAAGAAAAGAAAAGAAATGAAAAAAGACAGACCCACTAACAGTACAAAAGAAAATAAAGGATAACTAGAAGAGGAAGAATAAAAATATTAGGAAGAGAAGAGAAAGAAGAATGAGAAACATATGCATCAGAAAAATGAGAAGGTAAAAAAAATAGTAAAGTGGGAAAGATAAAGGAAACAAAGGATGCAAATTTGAATGGAAAGGTTGTTAGAATTGTTTGAGAATTTCAGAAAATTTCAATTAATTGACATTTATGGGTTCAGCAAATTTATGTGGCTGGATACATTTGACCAATTTGACCAATGGTTGAAGAAAGGAAGAATATAATTTAGGATGAGATGGTCAAAGTAGCATCCGTTTTAGGCTATCTGTTTTGATTAATGGATTCATATAATAGGTTTATATGTCAGAAGACAAGTAAGAAAGGGAAAAAGTAGTATGTGTTGTATCTTATCAGATGAAAGCTATTATAGTATATGATAGAACACTTGCCAAATAGCTGGACTTGGTGGAACAGTGTAGAAGCTGAAGCTAGGTGGATGCTAGTGGATTCAATGCAAGTCAGTTAAAGTGGGCTACCAGAATCACTGTCTGCAAGGATCTGTCTGGTTTTGGAAACACTGGTGCAACAAAGAGTTCAAGGAGGTAGCTATATTCCATCATTGCAATTACAGAGAAAGCTATCAAGTTTGTCTGGTTGAAGAGGGTAGACTTGATACTAGTAGAATGTAAATAAAAACTTGATAAAAACCTAGCTGGGTTAAAGTGAAAGATCAAAACTGCCCTACAACATTCAGAAATATCACAGACGGTGAGTCCCAGATGTTTTTTGTATATAATATACATGTTATTATAATGGATGAAGGGATGATTATTGAATGGTTATTATTTTGATATTATGATATTTTTAATAATTTTTCTATCTTTATATAATAAGTATTTCATATTAATTCATTTGGTACTTATTGTTGGTTGGGAGATATATATATCTAATTATTGTTCTACTTACGATCTGACGAGTAGCTATATTTTTGAATAGAATTTATTTTCGATAATTTCAATTGATTTTAATCGATTTAAATTTCTTTTCTATTTGAAAATTAGTTATGAAACACGTGTAATCTTTTTATTATATTTATCTTATGATATTTACTTTACTTTATATTATACTCATTTATTGTGCTTTTAATTATTAATTTTTCTATATGTGATAGTGGATTTTCATCGATGATTTCTTGAAACTTGGTTATTTTCCCTAAAACTATATATTTTATATATATATATATATATATATATATATAAAATATATAATCCCTCCTCTCTGTTAGGAGGCACAAGCGCTCACGCACACACATGATGGAAACTTCCATCTACCAAATTTAATCACAAGGCTTCAGTTGGCCCAAGGCTATAGTAGAAGACACTTGTTCAAGATGCTACACAGTGGAACTGAACCCGAGCCATGTGGTTGGCAAGCAAGCTTCCTAACCACACAACAGAGGGCAAGAGAGAAATTTTGGTGAACCAAAATTTGTATCATTTGTTCACTATGTACATTTCACTATTGTAGTTGTTTAGAGCAACAATGTTCTATATTCCATGTGCAATTGAATGTGTAACCATTACAGATCATCAGAATAACATTTTATTGTTATTCTTGTTACAGAGGTCAACCATCTATATTTATAAACATATGCATTTATATTTATATAACTTTGTACTTGTAAAAGTGTATGTAAAATAGAAAGAAATAGCTTGGCAGACCATGATATAGATTATCATTTGGAATATCTTCATTTCTCTCGCTCTTTCTGCTTTACTGATAAATGTTCTAATTATAGGTGATCTACTTATTAACTCCCCTGCACACCAATGTCTCCTTCATACATGAAATTTTCTTCCAAACACGTTATAAAGTTTTCCTTTGACTGAAATGTGATCTAAGCTCCTCTTATTCAACCTCTGCATGTTAAGTATGTAGTCTATGTGCTTATTGCATCTGTTTTCAATCAGAAACACACTTGTTGAAGATGCATTGTCACTGTAAGACATTCATTTAGCTTGCTCTGACTTGAACCTTCAAATACTGAAATTCCTCTTTTGTACAAACTTGTTAAGAAATATGCATGCATATACAATTATTCTAGTAAGTTTCATATATTCACAAATATGATTTTTATGTGTATGAATTTAAAATTATGTTTATTTATTTCCTTTTATATTTCAATTATTAGTCAATACATATCTTGCTTTTAATATAATTTCAAGATATTGATTACTTTTGTAGTTTATTTCATTTTAAATTTGTAATTTGTTGAAAATGAATGCCAAACATGTTAAATTGTAGGAAAATAAATTGATTTCATGTTCCAGCATTGCTTCAAGTAAAACTGCTGGTTGGATTCTGCAAAATTGAATCTCTTACCTTGTACATGACTAAATAAAGAATGCATTTATACAGAAGTTTGACTTAATCTTAATTACAGTGAATAGATTAGAAACATAATTATAAAAGTTTATTTGATTTGTAACTGAGACTTTCAAATTTAATGAAAGTAACTTATTTGATTATGATAAAATGTATTTAAAAAATAGAGTAAGTTAGTATATGTTGTCAATCAAAACTAGTCTGATTTAAAAGTAATTCAAAGGGAAATATATGTAAGATCTTTTGTAAATGAGGAGTGATTTTTAGTGTTGTGATCTTGGTGAACTACTATGAACATTGTCTTTATAATTATATCAAATATTTTTAGCTATATATTAAAAATCTTTATTTGTGACTCTAATACTTTTGTAAGAATTTCAAACAGTCTCTCAGGCCCAGAGCCTAGTAATTTTGTTCAGACATTAAATAGCTGAGGTACCATCTGCATGAAAAATCTTAGCGCTACCATATTTAATGTATGGAGTACTATCATCATCAGCCAAAAAGCTAATTGTATCGAGTTAAACTTTTTATATACCTTACATTAAATATGCATTGAAAGAATTAGCTTCTGTCCTCAGTGTCTATCTGAATGCTAAATCTATATTCAAATTGACATTTACACCCTAAAAGCAACATTGCGTCTCTGTTTCTTCTGAAAGAAAGCAAATCAAATCTAACATCTTTATTTTCTTATTTAGGATTTATTGTCTGAACATACTAATGTTTCCTATTAGTACTTAGTCTGAAGATATTCCATCAAAATGACTTTCTCTTCATGCCTCTGTGTGTGTGTGTGTGTGTGTGTGTGTGTGTGTGCATGTGTGCATGTGTATGTGTAAGACATAGATTGTTAAAATTACATTTGGAACTGAGAAACATTTCAGTGTCAGTTTTTATAAACCATAATATATTTTGTTGGAAATTATTCAATTTTGTCAATGGCTGGTTCAATTGAATTCTTCCTTGAAGTGATACAAGTCTGTCTCTAAGAACTTCTCTTATAATTTGTAACATAATGTTGCTTTTACCTAAAGAAAGGAAATGATTACTTTCGAAGAGACACCACACTAGTTATATCTGCAGTAGAATTACTTATGTGACTTCTTTTCTAAGTTAGGCACCAAGTAATAGTGTTATCTTAAAGAAAATCTGCCAACTTTACTTTAAATTAACTGGCATCTATTGCTGCAAGACTATGTGTTTTAAAGTTAAATTAAATCTAAAATTTTTACATTCAACAAAATTTATTAGACCAAGTCACTTTCATAAAATTAGTAAAATAATATTTTTGGTTTAAAGCACCAAAAGATTTGAATGCAAAAGTTTTTAGGTTTGACAGTCTTAGAATTAGAAGGAAATCTCTTGTTTATCACACTTTTCTCAGTAAATTCATAGTTGATGTCTGTTCATTTGCCACTTTTTAGGAAGGCATTTTGAATTTGATAATGAATTAATTGGTTTATTCTTCAAAATAGTTCTTTTGGTGTAGTTATTTTTGTGTGTTTAAAATGAATGAAGTTAATACTGATATTCTGAATGTTTTGATGAATAGAATCTTCCACTTGGTTAGAACCTGACTTCTCAGGAAAAATACAAGACTATGCCTCTAGTTTGGTTTTGATTATTGAAAAGGAATTTTAGTTACTGAAAATACTCTGTGAAACAGCATCTTAAATTTTTATGATGTCAACATAATATAAATTTATATATGTATATATGCATGTATTTGTGTGTGTGTGTGTGTGTGTGTCTGTGCGTGTGTGTGTGTGTGTATATATATATATATATCATCATCATCATCATCATCATCGTTTAACGTCCGCTTTCCATGCTAGCATGGGTTGGACGATTTGACTGAGGACTGGTGAAACCGGATGGCAACACCAGGCTCCAGTCTGATTTGGCAGAGTTTCTACAGCTGGATGCCCTTCCTATATTTCTGTGTGTGTATATATATATATGTATTGTGTGTGTATACATATATGTATGTATTTGTGTGTGTTTATTCTTTTATTTGTTAGTTATTTGACTGTGGCCATGCTGGAATACCGCCTTTTATCGAAAAAATCAGCCCCAGGACTTATTTTTTGTAAGCCTAGTACTTATTGATCTCTTTTGCTGAAACGCTAAGTTATAGGGACATAAACACACCAACACTGGTTGTCAAGTGATGGTGGGGGTACAAACACAGACACACAAACATATATATATATATATATATATATATATATATATATATATATATATATATATATATATATATCGTATATAATATATATATATATATAAATAAATGGTGTTAATGGCAGCTGATGAAGGAAAAGTTCCATATGTGACTTGTCTGTTTTCCTATGTGTTCATTCTGTTGTCCGTAAAAAAAGTTCGTTTTTTGTGCTTCGTTTATGTTCCCATTCTTTTTTTTGTCAACGTTTTTTTGACGTCCTGTGCCTGGATATGCATCTATATATACATGTATATGTAGGTATGTATATATATGTATGTATATATGCATATGCTCACATATCATTTGTATTATTTTATATATATATATATATATATATATATATATATATATATATATATAATATATTATAAAATAGATGGCCTTTATCCAAATAAGTTCCCTGATATTATAAAATATGCATATATAAATATGTACAGCAATATGTGTATGTATATGTATATATTGTTATATTCATATGTTTATTGTGTTTCTAAACTGCATGTCAGGTTGTCTGACATATAACCAGTATTTTAAATCAGGCTCTAAATCAGAGTATATATACTGAAGTCAAGTGTGGGGCATATGTTATGAAATTAGTTATTTATAACATTTTTACATGCATCAGTGACCATTGTAAGACAGATTATGTAAGGATTTCCTCATGTAATCCATCTTGCGATGGTTACTGGCACATGCGTTAAGATGCCATAAATAAAAAATTCATAATATACTCTCCAGGTCTGATATTTGAATATATATGTTTATGCACACACACGTGTGTGTGTGTATGTGTGTGTGTGTATATATGTGTGTATGTATATACATATATATATATATATATATATATATATATATATATATATATATATGCATGCATGCATGTATGTGTATATGTATTTCAACACTTGTATATCTCAACACATATACCCTTCCAGAAATACTGCATACACCATTTCTCCACTTTATGCCCATCTCAAAACAAGACACACTCCAGTATGTGCACGCATGCACACCTGTCCTTTTCTTTCTTCTTGACTGTCCCTCCCCTTAACTACCCTTCCAACTGGCACTTCAGTGAATGTTTAAAACTAGTAACCAATGATACTCTTGTTCACCAACCACAATATAAAGTATATGTTATTATTGTTGTTGGCCCCTGGTCAGTTTTGGTCCTGTAGATCTATGCTGAAAAATGTTTCTGGCCATGGTCATTTTGTAATTTTTGCATTAGGGAGACTACATTACATAATGAATTCTTTCCTAACTTAAGTCAGTAGGATCTGATTTTAGTGAGATCTGACTGCTGTTTCTTGTAGGTCTACGACCATATAGGGACTTCCTTATTGGATTGACTATGTAGCAAACTTAGATATGTCTGTGGCTTTTTTTGCAAGCAACCTTCCAGAATATATAACTAGCTGTGATTAACTTTAGCTTCTAAATTATGATAATTTTAAAATTGTCTTTGAATTTACTGACATTAAGCTTGTGAGTTTGTTATTGCTAGATCATTTGAACTGCTCCTAGTGATGAAAACTAATTTTTTATTTTGACCCGAGTATATAAAAAGATCAACAGTACTTTTTGCTCTATTCTTTTCACCTGAGTAGCATCTTTGAAGATTTTAATTTGTTGTTTAATACATTTAAGACAATTATCAATATCTGGGTGTTCATTAGTAAGTTTTGGTTTTAGCGAATATATTCAAATTTTTTCCAAATAAGAGATATTAAAATGTTCTTGACCATAAGAATGTGAGAATTTTGTTTTTCTAGCAACATTAATTTTGTAAGATATTTTTTCTTGATTTGAAATCTTGCCCTAACTTGTTTTCTTATCAGTACCTCCCATGCTGCAATTCTTGGGGGTTGTCTGATGTGATATAGTATGCAAGTTGAACATAAGACATCTGGCATCTCCACTGATTCTGGCAACCATCTTTGATAATTTGAATAGTATACAATACACATTCAGTGTCAATAGCTTCCTCAAAAAAATGCCTGAAATTCTTGCTGGGAAAAATAGGTTCCATTATCCTTTTCTGTTCAAAATGCCATTGTAGATAATTTTTGATGGCTGATGCATTTAATTTATTTATAGTGATTTTTTTTTTTCAGTTTTACTTTAACTGTGGGTCTATTAATGTTTAATAATTCTTAACTATGAATGTATAGAACACCTCTCAATCAATGATACCAATTCTAAGGAAGTAATGGTACCTTAAATAAAAGCTTCCTGTGGACTTGACAATGAGAACAACTTAATGTCACTCGCTTTCAGTCAACTATATCTATCTATCTTGCTAAAATTTTATGTGGTTTGTTCATAAATGGTCTTTATGTAGTATGTGTAATAGTGAGGCTGTTTCCTTGTGAGAAATTATCTCTAAATCAGCAATCTCTAACTAACCTCACTACTCTACAAAAGCTTATCTTGTATCTCTTGGTTTCTCTGCAGGCCTTCTCCTGTATATGTGGCTAGGTATTATTGTTAGTTTATCCAACTTAGAGGTTAGTTTTCAAATTGTCTTGTAATCTACTAATGTCTTAGTCAAGTTTTCATTTATATCCTGAACTTCTAATACATGCATGATTTTCCCATCTTATTTTTATACATGAGAAAATAATTTCAACAGTTCAGTTTCTCTTCCCTAACTTTTTTTCAATGTTAACAACCATTGTCTATCATTCCTGAAATTTTTATCCTATTTTCAAAACTGAAGAGTTGTCTTATTGTCTGTTTCCATTATGATGCAATAGATTTAGTGCCAACCTCTCTGTTATAACGGCCCTGAAAATATAACGGTAGAACTATGCCCCAAGAAACAAAGATGTGAAGCAATGCATCAGAATATATAACTATGTGCATGTATGTGATATACAAAGATCATAATTCAGTTTAAACTTATCTTCATGAACAAATCTATTTTGAGTGGTTGACTGCAATCTTTTAATCCATCTTCTTTCTTTCCTGCCATGTTTAGTTATCTATAACACCATTACATAGAAATTCAGTGTGTCCCAACCAAGAGATTTCTGCAAGTTTATGATCTCTTGAAAGTTCAAGTGTTACATTCTGTTATTTTGTGTGATATTTCATACTTGAAAAGAATTTAGGTGAGTCAGAATAGTTCAGTTGAATGGTATTTCGAAGTGAAATGGAAGAAGTGGCATTAATATCTGTCTGTTGTAGAGATTTCACTTTACATATCTGTCAACTGTTAATTTGATAAATAGATTTAAAGCACTTAAAAGTTGTTTTCTAATTTTAACTGTAAAGACGACAGTGAGTGGGTGGAGGAAAGGAATGGTTGTGTGTGCGTGTGTTAATCTCTGCATTGTTTTTTTTTTTGTTGCTTACTATCTACAGAAATATGAAAGGGAAATTAAATTTTCACTTGCATTGAGATTTAAAAAATGTATTCATCAAATGCATGTATGGTAATACCATATTTATATCACAGCTGTTTTGAGAGCATATCAAGCATCACAAAAAAGAAATCCACATCAAATGAGATGATAAAGCTATATGGTATTGTTTACAGGACGTTCTCTAAATGCAAGAAATGGAAACAGTTGTGATAATGGGCAAAGAGGGTGGGGAGGAGCAGACGGAAGACTCATAGAATTTGGTTAATCTCTACATCACTGAAAGGTGGAGGCTAGTGGTCTCAGAGTTAGGGTTCTCAAAATCTAATGTTTGCTGGTCTGCTGTGTCCATTACAAACCATGGAAAAAGATAAGCTGTTATGTATGTCTCTTCTACTTATAATCCTTACTTAGTACTACTTCGAGGTCCAGCACTAAATACTTTTCCCCCCAGTTCTTTTTACCACATCTACATAATGGAACAGCTTTCCTGCTCACTTTTACCTTACAAGCTTGAATTTTCTAGGAGTTGTATACCAACCACATTAATTTTTCCAATTCTGGGAAGCCTTACACAGTTCCCCTTCATGAAATATTCTTTGTTATCTACTATAATAATACTCTTGTGTTTTTCTCCGTCACAACATATGAATGAGAATGGAAGGGTCGATAGATGAATAAGGAAAGAAGGGATGATGACAAATTGGTAGTGGGAATGTTTCAACTCTGTGAGTATATGTATGTGTATGTAAAAGTGAGGTATGTGGATGTTTGTGTGCATGGGTGCAATGGAAGTGGGATGGTGAACATTCAATGCTGAAAAGAAAATTCAAACAGCATTTCAACTTTGTGTGAGTATATGTGTGTGTGTGTACAAGGGAAGTATGTGAATATGTGTGTGAACTAGCGATCTTTCAGTAACAAATGATCAATGCCACATCTCAAAAGACAACCACTAGATAACATAGACAAGTGTATTAATTTGATTTACCATTCACATATATATATATATCAAATACTACAATTAGCCATCATTTTTGATGGCAGAGGGCCAGCTAGTACATGTAATAAAAGTGACTTCACATAGGACATGATTTCAGTTCTACTGATATTTTATCAATTTAGATTAACGAGTCAATTATTCATCCATGAAAAACTAGAGGTAGTCGATAGCTTCCGCTATCTGGGCGACCAAGTTAGTAGTGGGGGTGGGTGCGCTGAAAGTGTAGCTGCTAGAATAAGAATAGCCTGGGCAAAGTTTAGAGAGCTCTTATCCCTGCTGGCGACAAAGGGACTCTCACTCAGAGTAAAAGGCAGACTGTATGACGCATGCGTACGAACAGCCATGCTACATGGCAGTGAAACATGGGCTGTAACTGCTGAGGACATACGTAAGCTCGCAAGGAATGAAGCCAGTATGCTCCGTTGGATGTGTAATGTCAATGTGAATACCCGTCAGAGTGTAAGTATCTTGAGAGAAAAGCTGAACATTAGAAGCATCAGTTGTGGCGTGCAAGAGAGACAATTGCGCTGGTATGGACATGTGGTGAGAATGGAGGAGGATAGCTGCGTGAAAAAGTGCCACACCCTAACAGTTGAGGGAACCCGTGGAAGAGGTAGGCCCAGGAAGACCTGGGCTGAGGTGGTGAGGCAAGGCCTTCGTACATTGGGCCTCACCGAGGCGATGACTACTGACCGAGACCTTTGGAAATGTGCTGTGCGTCAGAAGACCCGGCAAGCCAAGTAAGATCGTTGCCAGTGCCCCTGGACTGGTTCTTGTGCGGGTGGCACATGAGATGCACCATTTTGAGCGTGGCCGTTGCCAGTACCGCCTGACTGGCTCCTGTAGGATTTTCGAGCGAGATCGTTGCCAGTGCCCCTGGACTGGCTTGTGCGGGTGGCACATAAAAGACACCATTTCGAGCGTGGCCGTTTTCGTGCGGGTGACACGTAAAAGCACCCACTACACTCTCTGAGTGGTTGGCGTTAGGAAGGGCATCCAGCTGTAGAAACTCTGCCAAATCAGACTGGAGCCTGGTGTTGCCATCCGGTTTCACCAGTCCTCAGTCAAATCGTCCAACCCATGCTAGCATGGAAAGCGGACGTTAAACGATGATGACGATGATGATGATGATGATAATGATGATGATCCATCCATCCACTCATCTTCTCTACTCACTATTCTTGGGGAAGGTCATTGGAGTATATAATTCTCAGGCACCTCCTCTGTAAAATCCTACCAGAAGCAACTGTCAATATCATGGCTGGATTCCCAAGTGACCAAGATGCTATCCAGTCATCTTGTTCCTGGTCTACCCCTGGGTCGCCTGCTGGCTTGAAGAATCAATCTTGTAATTCTTTACTGTGACATTCTAATCACATGTCCATATCACTGGAGCTGTGACCTCCTAGTACAGAGAAATAGTGACTCCAACTGGAGAGACTCTCTGATTTCTATGCTCTGCACCTTATCAATTAATGTTACTCCAGAGATACTTTTAAGTCTTTACATAACATTCATGACCATAAGTAAGGAGAAGCACTAAAATTTAATTGAAGGTAGTGAGTTTGGCTTTTTTTTTTTTACCAGCCTTTCCTTTTTTGAGGTGTCACTTATATCAAACAAAATTTAATATCTAATTCTCACGGAAATTCTTATTATTAAAAGCATGAAGAAGGCAACAAGCTGGCAGAATCATTACTGAGCCAGGCAAAATTCTTAGTGCCATTTCGTCTGTCTTTATGTTCTGAGTTCAAATGCCTTTCATTCTTTCAGGATTGATAAATTAAGTACCAGTCATGTACTGGAGTCAATGGGATCGAGTTACCTTCTTCCCAGAAATTTCAGACCTTGTGCCTATAGTAGAAAGGATTATTAGAAGTATGAAGATTGTAAGGTTAAGGATCATATGATGACTGATTACATAACCACAAGCTCAAATTGTGTTTCAGTCAGTGTTGTGCAAGGCATGGAACCCTGCTTGTTTCAATTCACCCAAAATGATTAAAAATAGCTTTAACGTGAGCCAATGAAATTATTATTATTTTTTTTTTTTTTTTTTGAGATTATTCAACCTAATATAAACAGTCATCTTAAAAAATGGGAGGACACATTGTAGAATGTTAAAGGCTTCAATGCTTTCGGTCATATGTCGACTGAACTGGAGCTGTCCTGAGGCTAAAGAACTTAAACAACTGCTTACAATCTTTTTTCATGGTTGAATAGCTGAAAGCAGGAAGATCGTTCAGCTATAAAAGCAACTTTCAACAAAGCATTATCTCACTTATTGAGTATTGAAACTGAAGTAGTAAAATTAAAATGTACGTTTCTTTTTTTTAATTTTATTATTTTCTTCTGAATGATATAAATACTATTAGGTAGCTCAAGCCAATATAGTCTCTCAACCTACTAGACATAACCAAAATACCCCTCACAAATCACCTCCTACCATTGTAAGAAAAAAAAAACATATTTGAGAACAGATATATTGCAGATATGGATGAATGGTAAAAAAGCTTGCTTCCTAACCATATGGTCATGGGTTCAGCCCACTGCACAACACCTTGAACATCTATAGTATTATGGAAAATGAAATAAACTACCTAACTTTATATAGTATAATATTGTTTTGAGGAATTGGAGTACTTGTTAGCTTTCAGTTAAATTCATAGCAGGCATTTCATTATATATCTGAACAGTAAGTCTCACTGCTGTCAGGAATAGTTACATGTGATATACAAACATCCTATCCAAATGAAAATTTGTGTTAAATCTGCTAAAACCATGAAACCTGAGTTGGACAGGAGATTTTAAGAGAATCTTAGGGCTACTGAAGACATTTCTTATTATAATAATTATGAGAAATAATAGATCTCAAGTTTCAAACCCTTTCCTTTATAACAGTTTGTAAGAGATCTTAATATTTGTTAATTTACACGGTAAAATACAGTCGTTTACAAATTATAGTTTCTTGTTATTAGATTGATGCTGTTGAATATCTTAAAGTAAATTAGCGACTTATTCTAGTAAAATATCTTGGAATAGACTACCTTTGTAATAGTTTTGTTACAATAATAAACTAGATAAACAATTATTTTAAGTATGTATACCCAATGATTTGTTGCTCTTGAAGATTAAAATAGCAACTCTTTGTATGGATATATAGGCAATGCCCATGATTTTATGAAGGTCTCTGAGACAGAGGAGTGAAAAAGTAGTAATTATAATTCACAAGTTATAGTTGGATTGGAGATGTGGTCTGAATGTTCACAACAGTTGATTTCTCCAAAGGTTGCCAATGGTTAAATACTGTGTTAAACCAAGACACTGGATTAAGTGAATGACCCAAATAATAAAGTTAAAATAATAAATAGGAAAAGGTTGTTGGTATTGTTTAGTTTCAGTCCCAGGTATATCCTGATCAAGTAGACTTAAGGCTGTCTGGCTGTAACCATTCCATATTTTGTTTTTCAGATATAGTGTTAGCAATTTTTTTAAGATGGTAAGGAGTGCAATTTGAAAATTTAGCTGCTATTTCTAGCAGATTAAGTGACCATATAGAGGTTCTCAGATTGGCTCAGTGGGAAAAGGTTGTTTTCTTTTGTAAACAATAAATCTTGAAAATCCTATAATTAAACTTGACATATATGGTTTATATTTAGATACTGTGATACAAGGAATATTTGACATGAAACAACAGTTTTCGTCTTGAATAACTTCATCAAAATAATGAATTTCTTCAGCCTTTTCTACTTTCATCAAAATACAAGAATATGTTGCCAAATACTATATATATATATATATATATATAACTCACAAAGCTGAAGTTTATTTGTTGTAAGTTAGAAGTGGGATTTTCTGAGACACTTCCTTTACCTTTTACCATTTAAAGTAGTCATATCCAGCCTAAATATTCTGTTTTATGTTGAAACTAGTCAGATCTAGCCTCTCAAACCTACCCTACAATGTCATTCTAAAAATAACACATCATCGATATCTTAAGGTTATGAGATAATGCATGATTAATTCAAAACAACATGAATAAACAAACATTATATTTGACAGAATAATCTGAATTCAAAAGGTTTAAAGAAATAAGGGCATTTCTGTCAATGCAAAATTATATTCTTTATCTTAACAAAGAAGGGTCCTACACAAAACATCAAATCTCTTCTCTTTGAAGATGCATGACTCAGTGGTTAGAGCATTGGGCTCAGAATCACACGGTAGTGAGTTTGATTCCCAGACCTGGCTGTGTTGCGTTCTTGAGCAAGATACTTTATTTCACATTGCCCCAGTTTACTCAGCTGTAGAAATGAGTTGTGACATCACTGGTGCCAAGCTGTATCTGCCTCTGCTTTTCTCTTGGATAATATCAGTGACATGGAGAGAGGAAGCTGGTATGCATGGACGACTGCTAGTCTTCCATAAAAGATCATAATTTGGTTACTAAAAGATGTTCCACAGAAACAGAAAGAACTTAATACACACAAAAACGTTCCACTATAAAAAAAAGAAACCATTTTGTACACCAGGTATAGTATAAAGTAATATAAATAAACAAGTGTGTGTGTGTGTGTGTGTGTGTGTGCGTGTGCGTGTGCGTGTGTGTGTGTGCGTGCGCTCGCGCGTGTGTGTGTGTATGTATATATATATATATATATATATATATATATATATATGAAATGTTATAATAAAAAAAACAAGTCTTATGAAATACAGCTACCCAGGGTTTCCTGGTCAAAACGTTAATTTATTTCACCATTTTTCGAGCTGAGAACAAGACCATTTTGTCAGTTGCTTTTTCTTTACTCATTTTGCTGATTATCTTTACATTATCTTCACTCTTTTAGCTGATTGAGTGCTACTTTAGTTGTTGAAGCCTTACCACATAATTATATATATATATATATATATATACACATATCATCATCGTTTAATGCCTATTTTTCATGCTAGCTAGCTGGGGAGCTGTCCAGACTCTAATTGTCTGTCGTGGTATGGTTTTGACAGATGGATGTCCTTCTTAATGCTGACCACTTTACAGAGTGTGTTGGGTACCTTTTACATGCCTTGTGTGTGTGTATATATATATATATATAACGTATGCATTAGTATGTATATATAACTTCTGTCTGAAAGTTTGTCATGCGATATAAGCTTTCCATGCTGGCATGGGTTGGATGGTTTGACTGAGGACTGGCAAGCCAGGATGCTGTGCTAGGCTCCAATCTGTTCTGGCAAGGTTTCTGCAGCTAGATGCCCTTCCTAATGCCAACCACTCTGAGAGTATAGTGGGTGCATTTTACGTGCCACCAGCATGGGGGCCGGGCAACACTGGCAACGAACACACTGGAATTGTGCTTTTTATAGCCCACCAGCACAGGAGCCAGTCAACCAGCACTGGCATTGACCATGCTCGAATGGTACTTTTTATGTGCCACCGGCACGGGAGCCAGTCAGGTGACATTGGTATCAACCACACTTGAATGGTGCTTTTTATGTGCCATCGGCATGGAGCCAGTCAGCTAGCACTGGCATCGACCATGCTTGAATGGTGCTTCTTATGTGCCACCAGCACGGGAGCCAGTCAGGTGACATTGGTATCAACCACACTCGAATGGTGCTTTTTATGTGCCACTGGCATGGGAGCCAGTCAGCTAGCACTGGCACCGACCATGCTCGAAGGGTGCTTTTTATGTGCCATTGGCATGGGAGCCAGTTAGGCGGCACTAACATCGACTATGTGCAAATGGTGCATCAGCTTGAAAATATTTATTTTCCTAATTATTTGTTTTTAACTCTTGAAAATTTTGAAGACCGAAATGTCCCTTTAATCAGTCAATAGATAATGTAATGAAATTGGACATAGGCATAGTCATATGTTTAAGAAATTTGCTTGCATGGCTTTATGTTCAATCCCACGTATAGTGGGCAAATTGCTTCTTTGTTGCTGTAAAAGTAAAACTTCTTAAATTGGTAATGGTTGTATGTTTAAGAAGCTTGCTTTGCAACCAAGTGGTTTCAGGTTCAATTCCATTGTGCAATATCTTCAGCAAGTTTATTCTATTACTTCCCTAGGTCAATCAATGTTTTGTGAATGAATTTAGTTCACAGAAACTGTGTGGAAGCACATTACATATATATATGTGTTTGTGTTTGTCACCCACCATTTGACAAGTGGTATTAATCTATATCCTAGTAACTTAGTGGTACTTTATTCTACCAACCTCAAAATTATGAAAGTTAAGCTGACCTTGGATTTGAACTCAGAATGTAAGGAACTGAATAAATACTGCAAGGCATTTTGTCCAATGCTCTAATGATGCTGCCAACCAGCCACACTGAAAGTTAACTTTGGTAGGATTTTAACTCAACATGTAAAGATTCAGTAAAAAAAATACTGCAAGTTATTTATCTAGTCTGACCGCTTTGAAGATTCAGCTAATCCACTACCCTGATGGTTGATTTCAGTAGGGTTTAAACTCAGAATGTAAAGTGCTTGAAAACTAATACCACAAGGTATAATTCTGCTAATCTACCACCATTTGCAACTAGAAATAATGATAATAAGATAATCCTTTCTACTGGATGTACAAGGCCTCAAATTTAGTGGGAGGGAACTAGTCAATTACATCGACCCCTGTGTTTCACTGGTACTTATTTTATCAACCCTGAAAGGATGAAAGGCAAAGTTGACCTCGGTGGAATTTCAACTCAAAATGTAGCAACAGGCAAAACACCACTAAGCATTTTGTCCAGTGTGCTAACAATTCTGCCAGCTCACTACCTTAATAATAATAATAATAATAATAATAATAATAATTCAGAAACATGTTCATAATTGTCTGCCATATTTACTGAAATAAAAAGTAATATAATCATTGACAAATATTGCATTTTGGGTTGTTTTTTTAAATTTTTTATCACTACATAATTATTTCTAATTAGCATTTTAATGTTCCCTGTACTAAATAAATTAACACTATCTTAACTATTGACTTTTCGTTTAATTAAAATAATAAAATATTCATCTATAAAAACATCTTGTAGAAATATTTAGTTTTTTTTTTCCAATATGTCAAAATTATTCCTGAATTCACACACTACTCTTTAATAATGAGTAGGCGAACTGTAGAAGAGTTGTATAAATTTTATTTGATGTGAAGAGTGAAGGATCAAATGATTCAGGCTCTTGACCTTCATCTGAGAGTGAGGAAGAGAAGATAGTGTTGTCACTGCTTTGGTCACAGGTAAATGAGTGAGGAATGAAATGAAGTGAATGAGTGAGGTATGGGGGAGAAGGGAATGAAGTGGTGCTGAAGTGGGGGAAGTAAAGAAAAAGAGAAGGGAAGTAGAGTAGGCTGTTTGAAATTGTGGTAATAGCTGGGTCAAGAAAAGATGAAAGATAGCAGTGGACACAATACATACACCGATGAGCTAATATACATACATATACACACTACAGTGTCATTGATGCACACACAGTGGAAAACAAAAGAGACACATGCAAACAAAAATGTAACATAGGAGGAGAGGAAAGTGATGGTAGATGGAGCTTTTATTTAGAATCAAGGAAGGCCAGTTTGGCTGGCCTGAAAATGTGCAGTAAAATCTGTGTGACATGTGGGGAAGGCAAATCAGGTTGGAAGGACGTGTGTGTGTGTGTGTGTGTATTTATATAAATATACTCGTTACTCTTTTACTTGTTTCAGTCATTTGACTGCGGCCATGCTGGAGCACCGCCTTTAGTCAAGCTAATCGACCCCAGGACTTATTCTTTGTAAGCCTAGTACTTATTCTATTGGTCTCTTTTGCCGAACCGTTATGTTATGGGGACGTAAACACACCAGCATCAGTTGTCAAGCGATGTTGGGGGGACAAACACAGACACACAAACACACACACACATGTATATATATATATATATATATATATATATATATATATATATATATACACACACGAAGGGCTTCTTTCAGTTTCTGTCTACCAAATCCACTCACAAGGCTTTGGTTGGCCCGAGGCTATAGTAGAAGACACTTGCCCAAGGTGCCACACAGTGGGACTGAACCCGGTACCATGTGGTTGGTAAGCAAGCTACTTACCACACAGCCACTCCTGCTTCAGCCATGCAGGGAAACCACCTTGAAGGGTTTAGCCAAATAAATCAACTCCTGTACTTCCTTTTCTTGTTATGTTTAATACCTTTCTGTTTTCTTTTTCCAAAACTGCTAATTATGGGAATATAAATAAACCAACACCTGTTGTCACACACATCATCTCCCCACCCAAACACACATGTGATAGGCTTTAGTTGGCCTGGTGCTATAATGGAAGACACTTGCTCAAGTGCCACACAATGGGACTGAACCTAAGATCACATGGTTGGGAAGTGAACTTCTCAATCACACAGCCATGCCTCACACCTAAAATACAAAAAACAATTAAATCTCTAATATTAGTAGTTTTGTTTGAAAGCTACATGTTCAACAGTTCTGTAATCCAAGATGATTTTATTGCAAGTAGAGCATTTTCAAAGTTGAAACTGATACTTATTTTTTTGCACATGTTTTTTTTATATAAAATTTTATATATTTTATAACAACTTTAATATTACAATTTGTTATAAAGAAGAATAACCATCTTTGTAAAATAAGAGATAATAGTAATTATTAGATGAAACAATAACTTGATCAAATTAGTAGCAGTAAAAACAAAAAAAAACTGTAAGTCTAATAGGTTTAGATGAAAAAAATGTCTAACTCAGATAAAAATATAAAAGAATTGTACAGCAAAGATATATTTTTAAAACAACTATCAAAATAACAAAGCAAATAATTCAAAAAGGAAGGAATTTAATAATCAAAATGTTTGGCACTAATTTGCTATTCTTCCTTTTTTCAAAAACTAACATTGTTTATGGATGATGCCAACAGTGAAAAAAACTGTATTTCAAAAAGTTATTATGCAACTTGTAATGTCAGGCATTTAAAAATAAAATGGCTAGAGGAACAAAAGGTACAATGTGTAATGTCAATAATTAACAAAAAACTTTTTGAAAACAGTATTGGAAATTAAAGGCCTTAAGAACATAAGACATTTCCATTGCCTAGCTTTGGTACCTGTCTGTAAATTTTAACTCTAGCACAAAAAGAGAGAAGTAGAGACAATAATGTATCTATTGATTCTCAATACATTCTGTTAGATTCAAAAATGATTATCTAATTGTAATTTGTTTTTCATCATTGGAAAGCCTCTCTCTCTCTTTAGATAATGTGTGTTCGTAACATGTGATTCACCAATGTAAAGGGGTTTTAAAACATTGCTGTTTTGACTGTATTGTGTGTCTTCTCAGTCAAAGCTACTCTAGGTCTAACAAGAGTACAGGTTCTTGCCTATAGAAATCAGCAAATAATTTGCTGATGTCTCTCAAACAGATCATAATTCATGAAGTGCTTACAAAATTGAGAACCCAAACAATTGCATGTTTATAACGTATTTATTCATTCTCAATATGTTCTAACAAATTCAAATGTGAATGACTGCAAGCATAGGTGTATGATAAGTTTGCTTCCCAACTGGGTTTAATGTAGCTATGTGGCACCTTGGGCAAGTTTTTTCTGCTAAAGACTCTGGTCAATCAAAAGCTTGTGAGTAGACAAGTTTTGGGTACACAAAAACTGAAAGAAGCCTGTCGTGTGTGTCTGTGTGTGTGTGTGTTCATGTGTTATTGACTCCTTGCCTAAACAATGCAAGATAAACATAAATGAATGTCTCAGTCATGCAAGTAGGATCCTTCTTTCTCAATCTTTTGTGAAATGTATTTGGTTATGGGTGTAATTATTACCTTACTTAGAAACAGGTGAGGATTTATGGCATGAAGGGCATTGTCAGAAAAAAAATCTGCCTCAACAAGATCCTATCCAACCTGTGTAAATATTGAAAAGCGGACTTTAAAAATGATGGTGTTGAATGATTGGTGATTGCTGTTGTTTTTTTTTTTTGCTATTGGAGAACATCACATTTTCCACAATGCAATTCACCATTAAAAAAAGGATATTGAAACACTGGTATTTCAAACTTTGTGTTTATATTGTTATCAAATAGATTAAATTATGGTGAGTTTATTTAGCATTTAACTTGGATGCTTCACTGAATTAAAAATTAAAAAAATTATGAGAAAGTAATTCTAGAAAACTGTATATCAATGTTAAAATGACATGTCTGAAATACAAAGGAAATGAATATCTGGCAAAATTACCAAAACAAGTTATGACACTGTGTGTATGTGTTTAGATATGTATGAATGAGTGTGTGTATAAAAATGTATGTATGTGTATGTATAAACCTACATGTATATAATTATAAATATACATCCGCACTATATATATATATATTCATAAATATTTGCGTATGCAATTGTGTACATGTATGTATGTGCATTCATATGCATGTTTGCATATGAATATATGTGTATATATGTATATACAAGTGTGTGTGTCTGTGTGTGAATGCAAAATATATATACTGTTAAACTTAGACATATTGGTTTTTTGTGCTCATGTTGATTGAGTTTGACTTCTTTGTATAGATTTTTTTTGTGAGATGCAGCATTTTATAAACTGAAGTAGTTGCAAATTTGTCTTTTAGGCAATATATAACAATATTCCTCAGAGTTTTTGCAGCCTGGCTGAAATATTTGAAATTTCAGTTGTACTTGTTCAGCAAGTGGCTTGGCCTGAGACTTATTTGGAAACTGAAGCAATATTGCTGTGCTAGTTATTGAATGTAATACTTTCTTGTACTACCTGAGTAACTACATAGATGACTAGCAGTTACTTTACCTTTCAAAAACTATCCCTGATCGTCCAACTACTTTCCTTGCCTTCTTAGCCCTAATTACATTTTCAAATATATTTCTGCCAACTTTAATAACTGGTCACTCTGTTGGGTCTTCATGGAGTAGTCCTCCATTCTCTCATACTGCTTCCTCACTCAGCTACCTCTCATTTGCAACATTTCCAAACCTCTTCTCAACATCACTGACACCAAGTGCACTGCTGTCATTCCATACACCCTTTTACCTCAGCAATCTCCTGATTCATACTGACACACATTTTTGCAATATGGAATAGCTCGTGCTCTGAACCTTTCATTAGCAAACCCTTACTTTATTTCTCTAACCCTTATTCTGTCATCTAGCTTTTCTTTTAGCTATCTGCTATTGTTTTCCATTCCTCTTTTTCTTTCAGTCTTTCCAAGCCTGACTCTTGCTGCAAGCATTTCAATATGTGTAGTGAAAGGTCTATTTTAATATGCTAAACAGATTTAAGTTTAGATATTTAAAATATAAATTCTCTGATAAAGGCAATATTTTTTTGCTTTCATCATTGGATATTTTTTTTTTAATAAATCCTTTACATATAGAATATTTCTTGCTGTTCTGAAGAGTTTAATTTCAGCATTGATGTTACCATGTTTGTCATGTGAGTTGATTTTGTATTGTATTCATGCTAATTGTTCTGAGTTCTTCTTGTAAAGTTTGTATTTTTTTTAACAATCTAAAATGTGATTGAATACAGAAGTTATTTGTTTCTTCTGTTAACTTTACAGCTTCATTTCATATATAGTTAAATATTTTGAATTATATTCAGTTTGGTTGCCAGTGTGGACAGCTCCTAGAAATGGAGTTGCATAACTTAGCTCAAATGTATGCTGCTATTGGAAATGCATTTGTTAAGATAAATTTAACTGCCTTGCTGAAAGCACTTTGATAGTATAACAAATGATCTATTTTAATATGCTACTTAGATACAAACTTAGATGTTTAAAATATCAATACGCTGGCAGAAGCAAATTGACTTCTTTGTAAATCTTGAAATAACACACACACACACACACACACACACCTATATATGTATATATGTATGTATATGCATGTGTATATATGTATGTATATGCATGTATACACACATATGTATATACATGTATGTATGTATATATGCATGTACATATATATATATATATATATATATACATGTACATATATTTATTTATGTGTATATAGAGATATGTATATATATATATATATATATATATATATATATCATCATCATCATCATCATCATCATCGTTTAACGTCCGCTTTCCATGCTAGCATGGGTTGGACGACTTGACTGAGGACTGGTAGAGCCCGAAGGCTACACTAAGCTCCAATCTGATTTGGCAGTTTCTACAACTGGATGCCCTTCCTAACACCAACCACTCTGAGAGTGTAGTAGGTGCTTTTATGTGTCACCCGCATGAAGGCCAGTCAGGCGATACTGGCAACGGCCACGCTCAAAATGGTGTATTTTATGTGCCACCCGCACAAGAGCCAGTCCAGGGGCACTGGCAACGATATATATATAGTTAGAGAGAACGTTTTATATGCAGATCTTAATATTTGATTGTGTTTTCAAAAGTGTCAGAATAGTTATTATTGTTTTATATAAAAATAAATATTGAATAAAAAAACGATTTTTATGCAAAAGGTATAATCAAATATTTATCATAAAAAATTCAACAGTTACTTAGAAATTTCATCAGAAGTTGGTCATTTAAACTATAATCATATTGAACAACCTACATTTGTTGAAACATCAAAGTATCAACCCTTTTATAATTTGAATTTACAGATTTTGAATTATGCTTTGTGAGTATTATATAATAGTTTTGAGTTCTTTCTGTAAAATCTCTGTATGGTTTTCTTCCTTAGTTATCTGATCCAAATCTTTGAGAAAGATTGATTGCTAGTAGATTTATAATGGACCCTAACTGATAATAAATTTTTGGTCTGCTTGTGTTTCTGAAAATATTTTAAACTTTTCATTACCAATCAACTTATTGCATTTTAAGTTGATAAAGATCTCACAATCATAGGGGAGTTTTTTAAATATAATTCTAAAATGCAACCTATTCTATATTTAATATTCTCTTCAAAAGATTATTAAAATGACTCTTTATGATATCTTCCTACTAAATAACTTGAAATACCAAATATTTTAAAATTTAGAAGTTATTTTCTGTCAATTTTGTTTCATTTATGCCTTTTTGGTCATTTTAGATTTCTCTAAATTTATCGAATATTACCTGCTCATGCAATATTTATTATTTGAAATTTTCATCTTGTTCTGAAAATAAAATCTGAATGAAATTCACATCAAACCATTTGTTCTAAAATTGAGAACTGTCTATTCACTCTGAAATCATTAAAACACTAAAAACTGTGCTATTTTCTTTTTTATATGCTTATTTCTGCAACATGTTTTAGTAATTATATTTCTATATACTTTGCATAAAGCTAGTGTGAAATGCAAAATGAAGAAGAAATTTACTTAGAATTTGCTGTTGTTACTTCTGTGTAGACATAAATAAAATCTATCTTTAGGCTACAGTGTTGGAAGATAAGGAACACTGAAATTTTATTGTGCATGTATTTGTTTATGAATATACTCATGTGCTTGCATAGAAAAAAATGTGGATAGGTAGATTTATAAACATTAAAGGCTTTTATCTCTCTAGATTATATCATCATCATCATCATAGTCGTTTAACGTCCGCTTTCCATGCTAGCATGGGTTGGACGACTTGACTGAGGACTGGTAGAGCCCGAAGGCTACACTAAGCTCCAATCTGATTTGGCAGTTTCTACAACTGGATGCCCTTCCTAACACCAACCACTCTGAGAGTGTAGTAGGTGCTTTTATGTGTCACCCGCATGAAGGCCAGTCAGGCGATACTGGCAACGGCCACGCTCAAAATGGTGTATTTTATGTGCCACCCGCACAAGAGCCAGTCCAGGGGCACTGGCAACGATATATATATAGTTAGAGAGAACGTTTTATATGCAGATCTTAATATTTGATTGTGTTTTCAAAAGTGTCAGAATAGTTATTATTGTTTTATATAAAAATAAATATTGAATAAAAAAACGATTTTTATGCAAAAGGTATAATCAAATATTCTGAATAGGTTTTGGGAAAAAATAAGTTTCTCTTTTCTTCTATGGCCTTGGCAGTGTAGTCCAGAGCAACACATTCCAAATAATTTAGTTACATTATGTATTATAACAGTTTCAAATTACAGACTTTCTATTAAGTGATTGCCAATTCATGTGTTGTCTGTGTAATGATGAAATACTGATAAATATATTTTGAAGTAAGTTTTATAATATACATCTGGTTTAGAAAAGCTGATATTATTAAAACTCTGTTCTTTGCACTTATTACCTTGACAATAAAAAAAATATCTTGAATATTTTAATAATTTTGCCTCTGGGCAAAGTTCAAACTCTGTTTGCCTCAATTCACTTAACTGACAGTTATTACTACTTCTCTTTGACTGAACAATTTAATTTTAGGAAGTGTGTAAAATGATTCTGAATATGAAAATAGCTAATATTAAAAAGGAAAAAACAACTCATTACTACTAGCAAATATAGATGGTGGAAAACAGCAAAAATAATCATAAATTAAGAAGTAAATAATGAATTACTTCAATCTTGAATCAAAATTTGCACAATTTCTTCGTCAGTCTTGATATTTAAATAATTGTACTGATATTCATTATCCATGAAGAAATTTTCAAATCATAAACAATTTATTCAGTAGTGAATTAACCCAAAACTATTTGAATGAATTAAAAGTTTAATTTTCTCTTTTTAAATATTGACCAAGCAATTAAAAAAAAAAAAACTCAGAAAAATCTGTTATTCTTTTTGTCTTTCACTTTTAAATTAATATTTATCATTATTTATTTATAATATTCACTTGACACTCATAGTCCTGGCAATGATATTACACAAGGCAAATTTGAGTGGTTGACTGCCAATATTGTATGATTGCACAGGCAGCTTGCCATAAAGTGTCAATAAAGCAAAGGTTCTTGGTATTGCTTTATTCCAGATATTTAATATAACTTGTTGTGATAAGAGATTCGATCTTGTTGATTGAGACTTGAATGTTTTCTAGAAGAAATAAATTCTTAAGATTTGTACAACAGTTGGTATGAGAGAATTACATAGTTTCACCATTTCTCTTCATAGAATTTCTCATGCAGATGTGTTAATCTTTTGCAACTAATCCATCAAAGACTTCCATGGTTTCTATGATACAAAAGCAATTTGTTACACAATATTAATTTAAAATTTCAGCTCAAGACCAGCAATTTGGGGGGGGGAGGGGGAGGAGTAAGTTGATTACATTGACCTCAGTGTTCAACTGGTACTTATTGTATCGACCCTGAAAGGATGAAAGGCAAAGTCGATCTCGGTGGAATTTGAACTTAGAACAGATGAAACGCTGCTAAGCCTTTTACCTGGTGAGCTAACAATTCTGTCAGCTTGTCGCCCAATTCGTTATAAGATATTGAAATTAAGCCATAGCTTTTCATTACAACTTAATGTTAGAATCATTATCATTCAAGTTTCCCATGCTGGCATGAACTGGAGTCTTTATTTGAATTATGTTCATCAACATCATTTTATGTCTGCTTTCTATGCTGGCATGGGTTGGATGTTTGACAGAGTCCAATGGGTTGGAAAGCTTGGTCTTGCTCCAATGCTTTTGAATTTATTGATGGAAATATAGCAAAATGAAACCCAAAGAGACTATTTTCAGTACCACAGTACTGGCAGAATTTTTAGCCCATCCCAGCAAAATGTTTAACAGCATTTTGTCCATCTTAACAAATTCTGCCAAGGTCGACTTTGCCTTTCATCCTTTCAGGGTTGATAAAATAAGTACCAGATGAGAAACGGGCTCAATGTAATCAACTTACCCCACCCCGCAAAAATTGATTGTGTTGTGCCAGAATTTGAAAGCAATATTTATAAGATAGATTCAAAAGTCAGAAGGGAATTAAAGAGGTAATAATTCTTTTGTTCTATAAATTTTTATATAAACCTGCCTGGAAGGAATTTTCATGAAATATATGTAAACCAGATTAACTCCCAGTTTAGTTCTATTTACCCTCTGGCAACTTTTTGAAAGTAAATGTACCTGTACTTTGTTTTGTTCAGTAACTTGAGTTTTCATTTGTGCAATAATGAAACAACTGACAATTAGGAAATTTAAAATACAGTGATACCTAGCAGTAAGAATTTAATTCTTTCCATGACCAAGCTTGTTTTATGATTTATTTGTTTTACAAATCATTTTTCCCCCATTGAAATTAATTAACATATAATTTATCCATTCCACCCCTGAAAAACCACCCCAAAATCATTTTTTATAGGTTTTAAAACAGAAAAGGTGCAGTTACAAGGAAAATGACAATTATAAAAACATAATAAAAGAGAATGCAAAAGAAATATGTCAACTGGTTTTATTAATTTAATTACCTTAAAGATGGGATGATTTGTGCATGAAGAAGATGATGGAGGAGGGAGGAGGAGGATTATTGTATGAAAGGAGAATCTCCTTCCGTTAAGACTTCAGGAAAAACAATTTCTGGCATTTTCTCTCACTTCGCTTAATTTAGGCTTTTTGGACATACTTTTTTCACTTTTCTCACTTGCAGATCATTTCATTAGAGACATATCAAGAGAAGTCTGCTTTTTTCTGCCTTTCAAAATATTACGAAAATGAGCCAGAGCAGTGTCATGACTTGTAGATACTTTTTCAAGATGATATTTTTCTACAAACTTGGGAACATACTGCCACTTTGCCAACACTGCCTTTATGTCACTCGTAGAGACAGCCTTCTCTACTACACTGTCCTCCTCCAGGGAACCATTCTCTTCCACTGCATCTGAATGCTGTTGCTCCTGAAGCTGCAGGAGTTCATCTGTCATCAGCTCCTCTGAGTGTTCCTTGACAAGATTGTTAATGCCCTCATTGTCAACCTTGAGGCCCATGGACTTGCCAAGAGACACTGTCTCCTTGACTACAAGTGTTTTAGACTCAAACCTTTAAATTCTCTTTTTGATATGCAGTCAGGCCATAGTTTCCTCCATGCAGAATTCAGAGTTCTCCTCATCACACACTGCCAGGCCGTATTGATGATTTTCAGGAAGTTAATGTTGTTGTGCTCTTTCCAAAACTCACAAAGGGTTAGATTTGTATTTTCAGTGACTTCAAAGCACCAACAAAACAGGTGTTTAGTGTACAATTTCTAAACATTAGAAATCACCTGTTGATTCACAGGCTGCAAGATAGGGGTGGTGTTGTGTGAAAAATACAGAACTTTTATGAATTTAAATTCATTCTGGATATCATCTTCGAGGTTAGGAGTGTGAGTAGGAGCATTGTTGAGGATGAGGAGGGCCTTGGAAAGATCATTCTCCAGTGAAGAGTTGTCTGGTGACCCAGGCTTTAACGTTTGCACTTCAGATGAACTGCAGCTTCTCCTTCAGGATTTTGTGCAGCTTGAATGCTCATGGGTTTTCAGAATGGTAGATAAAGTGTGGTTTAATCTTCAGGTCACCACTTGCATTAGCACAAAGGGCTAGAGTTAGCCTTTATTTCAAAGGCTTATAACCTGGCATTATCTTCTCCTCTGCAGTCTTGTAGGTTTTTCTGGGCATTTTTTCCCCCCAAGAAATGCCAGTTTCATCACAGTTGAATATATGACGTACAATGTACCCCTTGGATGCAATGAGCTGATGGAATTCAAACACAAAAATCTTCAGCTGCCTTCATGTCAGAACATGCGGCATCTCCATACCTGATGATGCTATAAACACCAGTTCTCTTATTGAAATTATTGAACCAGCCATGACTGACCTTAAATGCATCTACTGATGTCTCCTCCGTCAATATTCAAGGGTTTTGCTTCAGGAGATCCCCATACAGCACTTCTTTTTTGCAGATCTTGTTCTCCATAATCGTATCCCCTGTGAGTTGCTTCTCATTGATCTACAGGAGAAGCAATTTTTCCATCTCCTTGTGGACAGATTTGCATTGCTCAGAGAGCCTGGAGACACCTTTTGCTGTTGTAATGGCCTTGGTCTCATCCTTTTTCTCATCCTTTTTCTCATCCTTTTTCTTCAGGATGGTGCAGATCTTTGATGTGTTTTGGTCATATTGACGTGCTATGTCCTCTATATGCTCTCTTCTCTCATGTTTATCAATGATTTCCTTCTTCAGTTCTAGTGTAATCAGCTTTTTCTTCTTCTCAACACTGTCCTTTGCACTAACCTTCTTAGGACCCATGGCTAACACAACTAATTATTTTAAAATAATAGCAAAAAGCACACAAAACTAAAAAAAAAACACTGGGTAAAACACAAGGATACTGCCACAAGATAAACTCATGAACTGAGGAAGCAGAGGCTGCACTTATTGGGAGAGCATGTGTGAGCTCAGCACCTCAGGCTGCAAGGTTCTACTGTACAAACAAAGTTTAAATAATTCTTTCTGTTATAGACACACAGCCTGGAATTTTGGGGGAGGGGTCTAGTCAATTATATCAACCCCAGTGCTTAACTGGTACTTATTGACCACAAAAGGATGAAAGGCAAAATTGACTTGGGTGGAATTTGAACTTAGAACATGACAACAGATAAAATGCTGCTAAGCATCTTGCCTGGCATGCTAACAATTCTATCAGTTTCAATTACTTTCAAATACTCCTTTCTACTACAGGCACAAGGCCTGAAATTTTGGTGGAGGGCACTAGTCAATTACATCGACCCCAGTGTTTCATTGGTACTTAATTTATCAACCCTGAAAGGATGAAAGACAAAGTTGTCCTCAGTGGAATTTGAACTGAGAATGTAAAGACAGACAAAATGCTGCTGAGCATTTTGGCCAGCATTTTAGCGATTCTGCTAGCTCAGCACCTTAATAATAATAATAATAATAATAATAATTATAATATTTTTATGCAATAAGATTGTCATGCTTCTGATCTTTACCAATTGAAGTGTTATCATGAATATGCATTTTTTTCATGGAAAAGATGCACTACTCCAAATATTCTGCTCAATATCACAGATTTACTTGTCAGTTGCTTGAACTTAACCATTTGAACATATCTCCCAGTGGCTGCTAATATGTCCATCACTGATCACGTGCAGGGGTAGTGGTTGGGGGCACCACAGCCATGTGTTGGGAGCATTCTTTATGGTTTTAATAATTCACCCCTAGAAACTGTGGTCGTTCATCATCCTTAAACAACACTTATTCAGGGACCTTTTAAGCAAGATGAGCTACAGAACATAAAGAAATTCTAACTGCACTCCACCTGCTAGGTCATGCAGTCTTTATCTTGATATGAGGTCACCGTGCAATACAGATATAGTTGAACTGCGTGTGCTTGTTGGGCTTTGTACCTTTATACTCCATCGTCACTTTGATGGCATGTGCTGCTGTCTAGCACAATATTAATAATAATATTACTCTTTCAAATAATAACAATTAAAATAGTGTTAGTTTACTTATTTGTGTACTGACGATGAACAGATACCAGAACTGTAAACAATCTTCTGAACTAGACAACTCCATTAGAAACAACACAGTAATTAAGATGTATATAATAACAATAATTAAATCCAATGTGGTTAGAAAGAAAAATATTAGTATTTTCTCACAAAATAAGCATACTTCAAATTTCCTCAAGTTATATTTTTGATAATGATGCAGAAAGGAAAAAAAAAACTAAGTACATATGAATCCAGACTTGCAAATTACCTGGATAGATAAAATTAACCCCAGTGGGAAAATCTGAGGAATCTATTATGAATTTGCTGAGTATTTGAAATCTCTAGTGTAAACATATGCAGGACATTCCCAAAAGCATATAAAATAAATATATCTATTTAGAACTAAAATGAATTAGGAAAATGATATTGTATGTTAGTAAACAAGAGTACTAAATGTCATAGTTGTACAGTAGTTAAAGATCTATAAGGTATGCATGATCTGATCTATGTTAAACTGCCTGGACAATGCAATACTCACATAGTACTGCATTTATCCCATGAACTGAAATCTCAGAGCATCATTTAATGCAGATAAGCTAGGAGAATCGTTAACATGCTGGGCAAAACGGTTAGTGGTGTTTCACTTCTCTGCATGTTCTGAGTTCAAATTCTGCCGAGGTCAACTTTGCCTTTCATCCTTTTGGGGTCAATAAAGTGAGTGCCAGTGAAACACTGTGGTCGATGTAATCGACTAGTCCCCTCCTCCAAATTTCAGGACTTGTGCCTGAAAGGATTATTATTATTCAGCAAATTAGACTGTTTGAAAATAAAAAAATTCTAATATCAGGTTACAAGTAACTGTAGATGCCAAGAACCTTCCTAAGTATCCTAGCTGTCACTAATAACACTGTTTACTGGAGCTGTACTAAACTGGGTTTTATGCCTATTTCTTCTATCCATCTGTTCAAATCTTTAGAGATAGATTCCAATAAACCTATAATTACTGGGATACATTTTACCTACACTTACCATAGTCTCTGTAATTCAATGGCTAGGTCCTGGTACTTTGCTATTTTATCTATACCTTTCATATTGATTTTTTCATCATTTGGGACTGTAAAGTCAATTATCTGGCACTTTTTATTCTCTTTATCTATGACTACTACTAAATCACACCTTCTAGCTTCTATTACTCTGTCAGTCTGAATGTTAAAGTCTCAAAACATCTTATATTTCTTACTTTCTAGTGCTTTACTAGGGTCATGTTCATACTATTTATCAGTATGTTCAAATCCTAGCATTCTACATAACTCCCAGTGGATTACTCTCCCTAGGTTGTCATATCTTTTCTTGTCTCCTTTCTGTGCCAGCATGCTACATTCACTTACTATTTGAGTAAAGCTTTCCTCTTTTGATTTACATAGCCTACATTGGGAATCTACTTGGCTTTAGTCTATCTTGGCTTTTATCCAATTAGTCCTTAATGTTTGATCTTGTGCTGTTATTAAACTTTCTCTCTCCATTTTCAACCATCCTTTCTGCAACCATGACCATGTCTCACTACAGCTGTTTGCTGCAACTATCTTTGGGAATCTATCATGCAAAGTCTTCTCCTTCCAGTCAGATAACTTCTGTTCTTTTTTCTGGATTTTAGCTTCATTTGGGTTTTTTGTTTCCCTATGTATTGCTGTGACTCTAGGAGCTTTTAATAAACTTTCTCTGCTATTACCTATATAGGAGTCTATATCTACTCTAGCTAACTCTATGTAGTCTTCTACTGATATTAACCATTTTCCACTTCCCTTTCTTAGTGAGTATAATCCTGCTGATTCTGCCTTTGGGTAGAGTCCTCCATTCATATTGAATTCCTTCCTAGTTCTGTCTAGTTTTGTTAATTTAGTTTTTGTCCAGTCTACAAAAGCTGCTGAGTATCTCAGTAATGATTCTACCCCAGTATTTATAGCCTTGACTAGAATCAGACCACTTAGCTTTGACTTCATTAGCTGCCTTATCGTTCTGATCTACTCCTTCTCAATTTTCATTTCTGTAGTTAGTACTCTGTCAGGCTCTAATACTCCTAGATACTTATAACTCTCTCCTTTCAATGATTTTAATGTCTGGCCATCTGGTAATTGGATGCCTTCAATGTTGACTATCTGTTCCCTTCTAACTAATATTGCACACTTATCTATGCCGAATCCTATGCATATATCTATCCTGAAGAATTTTACAGTCTGTATTAAGGATTCTATCTCTTTTTCCTTCTCACTAAAATGCTTCAGATCATCCATGTAAAGCAAATGGTTAATTTTTCCTTTACTATTTCCCTGCCTTTGCCTTCCTTCCTTGATACTAAACTGAGGGGATCAAACAAAAGACAGATATTAAAGGAGATAATGTTTCTCCTTGGAAAATTCCTCTTTTAATATTAACTTTCCCTAAGACTGTGTTACCTGGGTAGAGATCTACTTCCCATTTCTTGATGCTAAAGCTAATTAATTCGCTTATGTTATCTGCTATACTGAATATACTCAAACATTCACTTATCCATGAGTGTGGGATCATGTCATAGGCTTTTTTATAATCTATCCATGCTATTGTTAGATTTATCATTCTAGCTTTTACTTCATTTAGAACTGCTTTATCTATGTATAATAGATCATGTGTTGCTGTAGCCTTCTTCCTGCAACCTTTCTGTTCTTCTGGCAATAAATTCTGGTTGTCAAGGTGCTCATAAATGCTTTCTAAATGCATTCCTGTTAACAGCTTCCATAGTAATGGTAAGCAAGTGATTGGTCTATAACTGCTAGCTGTATTACCCTTGCTTTTGTCTTTCATAAGGAGAATTGTCTTTCTTCTAGTCATCCAATCTAGTATTATTCCTCCATTAAGGCAAGCCTGGAATGTTCCCTCAGCCTCCCATGTAAACCACTAAATTTCTTTAGACAGTACACTTTACTCATTAATGCACCAGTTAGTCTTAGATGTGTTTGCTTCTCACACACTACTTCTTCCATCACTTTTTTTTTACCACACTGCATCTCCATTACAATTGACTGGCTTATCCCAAATATCACTCCAGAACTTTCTAGCTTTCTCTGCATTAGGTTTCTCATCTTCTGAACTTCATTCTCCACTATTTATTTGGTTATAAAATCTCCTCTGATCTCAATCAGGGCCCCTGTTAAAATTTTCTTCAGGTGGAGTAGCCCATCCTGCTCAAAAGGTCCTTGAATAATGGTCGTTTAAGGATGTTGAACAAAACACCCATGTTTCCAGAGGTGAATTTTTCAAGCTTCACAGAATCCCTCTCAATACATGGGTTTGATGCTCCCCCATTACCTCTGTTCATGATCAGAGATATACATGTCTTCAGTCATGAAGGGACATACTCAACTGGTTAAGGAGAAACAACTGACAAGCAAATCTGTGGTATTGTGCAGAATATTTGTTGTAGCCCATCTTTTATACCAAGACAAAACATGTACATGATAACAGTTACAATCATTTAAGATCAGAAGCCATAAGAGCCAGTGCCTGGTACTGCATCAGGGTCTGGTACTACATCAGGGCCTAATACTGCATCAGGACCTGGTACTGCTTCAGGACCGGGTACTTCTTCAGGACCTGGTACTGCTTCAGGACCTGGTACTGCTTCAGGACCTGGTACAGTACCAGGGCCTGGTACTGATGCAACTTGGTACCAACAAGTGAGTGAACTGGTGCAATGTGAAATAAAGTGTCTTGCTCAAGAACACAGCATGCAACATGGTCCAGGAATGAAACTCACAACCTCATGATTTTAAGCCCAATGCTTTATAACCAGTGTGATATGTGCCCTTACAACAATGACATAATCACTACAAATATTTGTCTATTATGAAGCATCACCTTTTTTATTCATTGTGCCTTGACTAAGGTTCCCTATGAGTCCTGAACCTTACAATCTCTAATGATCTTCTATAGCAATATTACATATGTAATATTAACAAATTTAGGTGTCTTCTTTAGGACCCAAAATGCTTCAGAATTAATCAGTTACTGACTTTCTACAAAGTTTAAGCATATCTGAGGACACTCCAGCTGTTACAAACACACATTCTGGACTGCATAAAGGATAAAGGCTATCCAGTCGATGTGTGACACTTTACTTACCAACACATTACAAGCACTAACTCACAGACTCAATATTTCTACCATCTTCTTCATCTACAGCTGCTACAATAATCTCAGCTTTTCTGAAGTAAAAAGCTGCTTACCACCAAATACACTTGCCTTTCTTTGCATTTTCTCTACTTCATCTCACCCTACCTAGATCCTGTACTAAGCACTTTAGCCATTCATTCTGCTTCAGTGCCACAACTTTTCAAAATCTTCTCCTCCCACATTTTTCTTGTTGATGCCAATTGAATATTAACCTTGTTGATTTTACCAGCCATCTCTTCTGATTAACAAACCTATCTACCTGTATATATGTTAGATTTGTGTGTATGTATATATGTACATATATAAATGTGTGTGTGTGTGTGTGTGTATATATATATATATATATGCATACGCACACATCTACCTATATGTATGCATATATATACATGCGCACACACACAAAGATATATTTACTTATATATATATATATATATTTACTTATATGTATATATATATATATATATATATAAGTAAATATATCTTTGTGTGTGTGCGCATGTATATATATGCATACATATAGGTAGATGTGTGCGTATGCATATATATATACCTGTGTGTGTGTGTGTATGTATGTATATATATATACACACACACACATACACTGCTATATATATATATATATATATATATATATATATATGGTTAGCTAGTACCTGTATGAAAAATTCTTATGGTGTACTGAAGTAAAGAAAAAAAAAAAGATAAAATTAACTGAAAATGAAGTTGCAAAATGACTTTCAGAACATGATACTTATATTTTTCAATAAAATTTCAATGATCATGATAATAATATTCTACAACTTCCTAAATTTCTATCAATGAGTGGGAGTGTCACCTTTTTAATATTTTTATTTTCAACATATGGACTTGTTCATTGAATAGCCAACATGGAATTCTGCTTTCTCTTCTATAACTGGTGGTATTCAGAATGAACTGTTTCATATACATATGCTAGTTCATACACGCACACACACATGGGTGAGTCTGTGTGTGTATTTGTGTATCTACATTGATTAATATCATTCACTGTTGAAGCACTTATTAATTTTATTGAATTCTAATAATTAAGAAAAATAACAATTTCTTTTCATTTGTTTTTATATATGTATTTATTGAATATAGTACATTTCATATAAATCTGTTAGAAAAATTTCCATTTTGTTTCTTTTTATGGTTTCTTTTTTTTTTTTTAGTATTTCCTTCTCTAAATTATATATTTTTCTTTCTGCTAAAGAATAATGTATATTTATTTCCATATGATTTGTTACTTTAATGAATTAGAATAATGAACTATTGCTTTGATATTTGTCTCATGAGCAACATTTGAATAATTCTTGCTTTGGCTTTAGTTCATTACAACAGATATCCAGGCTTTTCTGGCCTCAAGAATAAGGGGAAAATATTGTATTTATTATGATCAGTGTTTCTATGATCGTATCTAATGTTTGTTTATTCAACTAGAAATCTTTGTAATAATTGTTAATTGCTATTCTCAAACGTCATGAGTTTGAAAAGTAGTTAAATAAGCTAAAAATCAATGCAAACATTTCAAAAGGCTCTTCTCAATGCTGTCAATTATGTTGCCTTCGAAGTAGATAAGGAATTATGATTGAAATATGTGCTATTGTTACTATTAAAGGAAATTACTTTAATCTAAGAGATTTGAAACAGCAGTCATCAAAAAGTTATATTGCAGTGATTTACTTTGTCTCAATCTCTTTTGTACAGGAAAATATGTTAATGATAAACTACATGTTAATGTGAAGGAAAATCTTTTGTCAGATTTCAGGAAATATTCACAATTATTGGGAGTTTGATTTATTATTATGGTTTTAGAAGGGAATACCATATTGAAAAAAAATTATATATATATATATATATATATATATATATATATATATATATATATATATATATATATATATATATATATATACATATATATATATATATATATAATTGAAAGTGGTGTTGTATAGTAGCAGTATATTAGTTTTATTTGTGTGTGTGTGTTCGTGCATGCACACACACACACACACACACACACACACACACACACACACACACACACATATATATATATAAGTGCGTGTGTGTATGAATGTAAACATACCAGATATTGAAGCAGTTTGTGATAGAGAATTTAATAGATTAAAAAAATTTTTTTTTTAGTATTTTATTTTTCGGGGTGTGACTTGATAATTTTTGTGACCATGCTAAGTTCCTTGGTATACAAGGAAGTTTGTATGGTGTACAAGCAACAACCTACACTGGAAATAATATTGTATGGTTCTATAACTGAAAATATGCTAGTTCACACACATATATTTCTGTATGTATATAGAGAGAAGTGTGTATTTGTGTATCTACATTGATTATTATAAATCACTTATTAATTTTATCGAATTCTAATAATTAAGGAAAACAAAACAAAACAAAAAAACAATATCTTGTTTTTTTTTAATGTATTTATTCAAAATTTTCTGTTTCATATAAATCCGTTTCAGAAATTCTCATTCTTTTAATATTGCCTTCTCTAAATTATAGTTAACTATAGTGTACTTTCAGTTCTCCTTAGTTCTAACAATGTATCCTAGTTATTATTATTTTTTTACATAGTTGTAGCTGTGTTGATGTGATCTTTAAAGACAGTACCACCTAACATATTTAACAAGAATAGTAATTATATTTTTAATTGTTAACTGTTCATAAACAAAGGAATGGAATTGCTGGTCTGTTTCAAAGAAAACAGAATAATGTTTGAAACTTGGCATTGTTAAATGTTGTGAGAATATTCAGTGTTCATTAAATTGTTGTGTTGAAGTAGATATGTAGAAAAACTGAGAGCCATTGATATTTGTGTGATATATCACTTGAAATGATAGATTAACAGTCATGGTGATATGAACATTGTCTTGTAGGTAGAAAATGATTGAAATGACTCCTTTGTATTTAGCATAACTATAGTTTGATAAATTTATATGGAGAAACAAAAGCCATTGGAAAAGATAATCATAATCATCTAAATACAACAGGAATTTATTAATCCTCACACTTGATAATTATCAAAAGCTGAATACAGAGGAAATGGATGTCTAAGTGACAAATACTTTGGTGCTCCACATATGATAGGTTTATTGGCTCTGAAGTTGATCGTATAAGCAAAATAGTTGAGAATTCTTGGATGAGATGAAATAAATTAAAAATGAGAAAAACACAGAACATGGGAAGTTATATTTATGCTATAAATGCTTCAAGGTACTTTTTTATATATTAAAATCTGTGATTAATCTGATGTAAACTTTTGCAAATGCATTTTTATGCATCACTTTTGTTGCTAAATATTTTTTATACACCTGGTGTGGCTCAGTGGTCAGAAGTTTGCTTCTCAATCACATGGTTCTGGGTTCAATCCCACTGTGTGGGCACCTGGGATAAGTGTTTCTTTTTACTATGACTTTGGACTGACTAAAGCTTTGTGTGTGGATTTGGTAGACTGAAACTGAAAGAAGCTCACTATATGTTTGTGTGTGTGTGTGTGTGTGTGTGTGTGTGTGTGTGTGTGTGTACATGCACATGACCTCATCACTTGACAACAAATGTTAGTTTGTTTATTTCCCTGTAACTTAGCGATTTGATATCAGAGATTGATAGAATAAGCATCAAGCTCTTAAAAATATATGTACTGGTCTTGAACACTCAACTAAAACCCTTTGAGTTGATACCCCAGCATGGCTGTAGTCCAATGACTGAAGTAAGTGAAAGATGATTATATTAAAAATGATAACAACTAACTTGATGATTCAATATTCAATAACAATTCGTAAATGAAGCATCAACATTTAGGGATTAATATATCACTCTTTTAAGGAACATTTATAAACTTTCTTCATCATAGTAGGCGTAGGAGTGGCTGTGTGGTAAGTAGCTAGCTTACAAACCACATGGTTCCAGGTTCAGTCCCATTGCATGGCACCTTGGGCAAGTGTCTTCTACTATAGCCTTGGGCCGACCAAAGCTTTGTGAGTAGATTTGGTAGACAGAAACTGAAAGAAGCCCGTCATATATATATATACATATATATATATGTGTGTGTGTGTGTGTTTGTGTATATATGTTTGTGCATCTGTGTTTGTCTCCCCAACATCGCTTGACAACCGATGCTTAGGTGTTTATGTTCCCGTAACTTAGTGGTTCTGCAAAAGGGGCCGATAGGCTTACAAAGAATAAGTCCTGGGGTCGATTTGCCCGACTAAAGGCGGTGCTCCAGCATGGCCACAGTCAAATGACTGAAACAAGTAAAAGAGTATATAGTGACACATCATTTGCTTTAAAACATAAACCTATTGGAGTTAACTTTCACTGAAAGATGTCTTGATGCAAATATATTTGTATGACATGATTGTAAACTACAAAATAGATTTGAAACAGAATAAAAGAGAAGGAAATATGAATGGTTTATGATTCACTCATAGATCAAATTCCATTGAGGAGTGACATAAATTTGTCTAACTCATGGGAATATGTTTTTAAAGAATTCATACAATTCTGGAACTGGACATCATAGAAGTGGAAGTCAACTCATGAAGAATTAAGACTACTTCATAAACTCAGTAAATTCATACAAACATTTCAAGAGTCCAAAAAGTTTCTGTGCATGCATTTGTTTTGAGTGGATAAAGTGTTGCATAGCACTGAACTCACTTTTCAATGCAATCAGCTATAAAACAAGTGGAACAACTGAGATCAAGATGATCAGAAACCAACTGCACTTTAGGATGTTTTATATGAATTTACCTTCTCCTTGAAAAGAGTTCTAATGAGAACTAGAGGTCCTTCATTCCCAGGGGTTCACATGCTAGTTAGGGTCCCATGGTTGGGACCTTAACAGGTGCTACTACTCCAAGTCAGAGTAGACGTAGGGAACAATAGTGGCTAAATCCTGGAATTCAAGTCTTACCCTGGACATGAACATCATAGTGGGATGTGTTTATTTGCCACTACAAACTGAATTACATATACTCCTGTCAAATTACAAACAGGGTAAAATGCTTTGTATTAGGCAATCTTAACATAGATACCAAAACAAGAAATTGTTGCTCAAAAGCATGTATGATATGGTAACATGTAACATGCTGTCACTAATTATTTTGTTACCTATGTTAATCACAGGCAAATGAAGATACCTGCTCACTCCTGTCATCTTCCAGAACATTTAGTATGCAATAGTAGGAGTAAGATGGAATGCCTTGCTCAAGGACATAGTGTAGTATGTCACCTGGTCCAGGAACTGAACCTGTGATCTTATGATCATGAGCCCAACATCTTAACTGCTTGGCTACATTCCTGCACATAGCATAAGTACAAGTGAAATAAAAGGATTTATAGAAGGGTAGACATATTTTTTAATAATGAATTTGTGTTTGAGAGTCTCTGACATTAGCCATATCTAATGTCAAGACATCAGATATATGTCAGATGTGCAAAATTAGGTAGCACTAGGTACTCCAAATAGTTGTTGTTCTCGCCTAAATCCAATGGACAAACTGAAAGATCTCTGTATTGAAAATTATAAGTATGTTGTGTATGGGAAACTCTTGGATAAAATTGTTGTTACCACTGCCTCAATTTTAAACTTTTTAGCTAATTAAAAAGGTAAGAATATAAGAAACATTCATTCATAATTAGGGAAAGCATGCATACATTATTTACATTATTTACATTTGACAGATATTTGTCCTCATCTTGTTTGTTGTTCACACAATGTTTTGGCTGATATACCCTCCAGCCTTCATCAGGTGTCTTGGGGAAATTTTAAACCTGGGTTCTCATTTGTAAGGTATGTTTTAATGTTATTATTATTATTATTATCATTTATTATTATTCAGGTCACTGCTTGGAATCGAACTTGGAATCTTCGAGTTAGTAGTCCATGCTCTTAACCACTACGCCATATGCAGTGACCTGAATATTAATAAACAGTAATAATAATAATATCAAAAAATATCTTAGTAATGAGAACCCAGGTTCAAAATTTTCCCAAGACACCTAATAAAGGCTGGAGGGTATATCAACTGAAACGTGTTAACAACAAACAAGATGAGGACAAATATCTGTCAAATGTAAATAATGTACATAATTCCTAATCTCTTAAATATAGAACTGTATTAAAGGCATGCATGTCACAAATATTTTATATCCCTTCTCTTAAAGTGGTAAGTTTTTACTTTTAGTCAAAAGTCACTGATACTGAAAAATTACTTGTGATTTATAGACATCTAATCATGTATGAGAATCACTTAACTAAAACTTGTTATTACTGCCTCTCTTGTAAAGTTTCAAGTTAAAATCAAATTAAACATTGTAAGACATGATGAGTTATAGTTAGTTGCAGAAATACATGAATCATTAATATGCTATGTAATCAATATACATGAATATATTCGTAGTCTTTTGTATTTGTTTTAAGGTTAATTTAATTTCTATAATTTTGTGCTCTTTCATTATCTTAGCTTTTTATCTTTAGTTTTAAAAAATGATTTCAATAAGTAATTATTATTATCCAATCTTGGCAATGATTTTCTGTGTGATATTTGGAATATTAAAAAATAAGAATTAATTAATTTTATCCTAAACATACATAGTTTTCTTTTGTTGTCATTTTCCTGAAAAAGAAAGAAGTAAAATTAATTGAATGTATTCTTTAATATTTTTTATGTTGTAGGCAAGTTCATGTATTTAAGTATAAATAAAGATTTCACTATCTCTTTTTGTTAAAATTTCTTTCTATCTCTGTTTAAAATTATTTTGTGTGAAAGTTTAACAATTTTTATTCTAGAAATATAAACTAGACTAGTAAATAGTTTCCTTTTACACTAAGAGAAAAAAAATCTAAATTTCATTTCCTGAACATTTCTTCATTGTTTTTAGTTTTTAATTCTCTTTTATATTAATGTCCAACTGCTAGAGGAATCATGAATTTCCAGTATACTTCATGAATAATTCTTAATATTACAGAAAAAATATCACACTAGTTTTTTTTTTGTTTCATTGTTTGACTATTGATATTAGTTCTAATAGCATGATTATTTTCATAGAGGTTTGCTGTATTTTCTGTAAGTTTCTACTTATACCCCCTCTTCCCTTGAGAAAAAAAAGCTTGAAGCAAATGTGTTCACTGATTGTAAGATCTTTTACTGAGTGATGATAGATGAAGGCAGATATTGTTAGCATCAATTTATATGTAAACTGAAGGAAGAATAAAATATGTATGTTATCATTTTTTATTGGCTTACATAATGTAAAGCCACCTGGTAGATTTTTATCTTCTGGTTTCAAGCAGTTACAGATTGTGAAGTTGGTTGTCAGCCAGATTTTTATGTCTAGCAAACACACCATAGTATAAACATAGCTTACATGAAACATAAAATGTATCTGTAGTTTGTAATGAACACTAAATCCAACTGGTGTTTGTGCTGGTGTAAAACAAAGTATCAAGAAATACATTTAAAAGTAGCTCATGGACGATGAATCTCGTCTGTCATTTAAAATTGTTATTCAGTATTAATAAAATTGATCACTATCATTTATTGAGGAATTTGAATGAGTTTAGCTAAATTGAGTTTGAAACACCCATACCGTAAAGAAAACTAAGACCACAATTTTTAAAAGATAAACCTTCCAGATTTGCTGTCTAGATATGCATACAAATGTCTACATTCCATGGTAAATGCGGTAAATACAGTAAGAAAGATTTCAAAAATATGTAATATTTTTAACAGTTCAATTAGAGGTTAAATAAGCCTCATTAAGGGATAAAAGCATCCAATGAATTTACTGGTTTCTTACCTGCTGTTTATTTTGAATATTAGTTTTAATAGTTAAAAATAGGTAATTAAATACACTGAGGTTTATATTTAGTTAAGAAAAATAAGAAAATAGGGATAATTCAGTTAATAATTATATTTATTAATTACAAGAATATACATAATCCTTGGCAGTTGTTTCGATTCAGACTATAGAAATTAATTAAAATAATTAAATCATTATAAAGCTGAATCTTGTTGGAGGTAGAAAAAAGATAAACCATTACATTTTTATGTTTATATGTGTTGAGTGTATGGAGTGTTTCAGTTAACTGAGTATTGTTTTATAGAAAAATTTGGTATAGACCTTATAAAGCAGGGAAAGGTATTATATTTAGAGAAGTAAATATAGAAAATAATATAATACGCTTTGGGTAAACATTAAAAGTATAAAGAAAAGTAATATATAGTAATTAACCGTATATTTAAGTATCAAATTAATATAAGGGAAAATATGTTTATAAAAATTTGAGTAATATAATATATTCTGGGTAATTATATTAATCATTTTAATAATCTATTCTGGGTAATCATTTTTAATAGACACCATGCAAGATTCATAGATTTCTTTATTTATTTCAAACAACTTTTAAAGAATTGAGAAAAGCAGTTTGGACTTATTATAGATTTATTTTTGTGCAGCCATCTTTAGTTACTGTCTATTCAATATTGTATAATTCATCCAACTTATATTGTAGAGAAGAATGAATGAGCTGACCTGCTATGATTATCTCATCTTGGTTAACATTTAATTCTGCTTTTTATTTCTTTTCTTCTTAAGAAATGAATTGTTTCGAAGAGATTTGGTGGGGGGGGGGGGTTCTAGCAGATTGAACAACCACATAGCTTTCTTGTCATGTTAATTCATGTATGTGTTTCCAGAAAGTGTGCAAAGTAAACAGGTTTCCATAATAAAATGGTAGGAAAATTTTAGAATGTCAAAATTAAAGAATCTAAAATAACTCTTGTAAATTAGTTAATGCATATGTTCTTATATAGTTTTGTTGTTGTAGAAGAAACAGAAAATTGTAATCAGATATCCCTATATTTAAGTTTACTTTCTTTAAAAGTCAGTTTATAACTGTATGATAATTAATGGTGAAGTTTTAAAATTATATCTGATAAGTCAGCTGTTTCCTCAGATAATTATACTTCCACAAACATTGTCTAAATACACTGTTTTGTAGTGGTATTTTTAAAATCTTTTATTTGTTTCAGTCATGCTGGGGCACTGCCTTGAAGAATTTTAGCCGAGCTTATCAAACTCAGTACTTATCATACTTTTGTGAAGTCTGGTACTTATTTCATTGGTCTTTTTTTACCAAATTGCTAAGTTACAAGAACATAGACAAACTGTCACCAGTTGTGAAGCAGTGGGGCAAAACAGTATGCATATTCGTATATATGCGCTGGTGCTATGTAAAAAGCATCTAATCCGCACAGTGAAATGGTTGGCATTTGGAAGGACAAAACCATGCAAAAACTGACTTCACCTGTGCTAGAGCCATGTAAGATGCACTCACTCCACTCCATGAGGTAGTTGGTGTTAGGAAGGGCATCCAGCCATAAAAACCATGCCAAAAAAGACGCAGTAGCCTGGTACAGTTTTCTGCCTTGCTGGCTCCTATCAAATTGTTCAACCCATACCAGCATGATAGATGGACGTTAAATGATGATGATATTATATATATATGTATACATGCTTGATGGTTCCATTAACCAAATTCACTCACAAAGCATTGGTTGGCCCAGGGATATAGCAGAAGCCATTTGCCAAAGGTGCTGTGCAGTGAGACTGAATTCAAAATCAAGTGGTTGCAAAATGAACTTCTTAAACCCCATATCCATGTACATTAATATTCATCTCTACAAGAAATTAGTCAAAAGTAGTAGTAACAAGAGTTGGGAGTAAATTTTAGTTTACACTCTAAGGACTTGCATGGACCTGATCTTGCTCATTTCTAGAGTGAGATATTTTTTTATCTTGTGTCAGTATTTACACTGTGGCAATGCTGGGGCATTTTCAGTCAAATGTATGGATCCCAGTACTTTTTTTTTAAAGTTTGGTACTTATTCTATCAGTCTGTTTCACCAAACTGCTAAATTATGGGGATATAAACACACCATAATTGGTTGTCAAGCAGTGGTGAGTGGGTCAAATACACACACACACACACACACACACACACACACACACACACAGAGCAGGCCTCTTTCAGTTTCCATCTACCAAACCCACTCGCAGGGTTTTGGTCCTTGAGGCTATGGTAGAAGATACTTTCCAAAGGTGCCACACAGTGGAATTGTACCTGGAACTATATGGTTGGGAAGCAAGCTTCTTACTACACAGCCATGCCTGAGTGCTTGTTTTATTTCTAATTTTTAATGTAACTTTGATGTATTTGAACTTACAAGTATTATAGATCATGTCTAGGAGTGATCCATCGGTAATGACAATGAGGCTCCCAGCTGATATGATCAACGGAACAGCCTGCTCATGAAATTAACGTGCAAGTGACTGAGCAATCCACAGACACGTGTACCCCTAATGTAGTTCTCAGGGAGATTCAGCGTGTCACAGTGTGACAAGGCCGGCCATTTGAAATACAGGTACAACTCATATTTGCTTAGCTGAGTGGACTGAAGCAAAGTGAAATAAAGTGTCTTGCTCAAGGACACGATGCGTTACCGGGAACTGAACACATGACCTTACAATTATGAGCCAAATGCCCTAACCACTAAGCCACACGCCTTCAGATCATGTAAAAATAGATCATGTAAAAAATAGATAAATGCATAAAAAAGATTGCTATCTGCTCTGATTGAAAAAAGAATTTGCTGATTCTATGATAGGTAAGGACTGTTACTAACTTAACCAGGACCAGATTAAGATCCATCAAGGGCTTAAGCATTTAAAAGATTTTGGCGCCCCCATTAAAGATTACATAATTCAAAATATAAACAATAACAAACCATAGAATAGATTTTTATTTTTCAAAAGGAAACAAAACAGTAAGAGGGAAAATAATGTTTATTTTTGTATACTTCCACTTTATTTATATTTGAAAAGTTTCCTCCTACCTTTTTGAATTGCAAAGTCTTTGATCAGATCCTCAAAATTAATTTTAGGTAATGCATCTACATCTATAATTAGTAGAGATAAAGGCATCCCGAATATTATTTTAGTGAGTTTGAAGTGATTTCTTTTGTGCCATAAACCATTTACCATTTTTATGGTGCCCCCTTCTTCCCTTGATGCACTAAGCTCATGCTTATTTTGCTTAATGGTTATTCCAGTGCTGAACTTAACAAGCTAGTCTTCTTCAACTGTATAAAGACAAACTCAGTACACACATGGAAACAGTCATACACTAAACTTTCCTTGTACATGAACAGCGCACAGAATTCTCATAGTTGTTATAATGAACCCTTTAGGCTCCTGGGTAATCAGTGTACTCGGCCCTATAGTATTTATTTATTGACAGCAAACTATCACATACATAGATCAGCATTTGACCCCTAGACCCAAGGGGTCCATTACAACATCCCAGTGTGCCAGTGTGCTAAGACAGAACTGCTTTGAACTACTGAATCAAAGAGGATAAATTTTGAAAAGGTATGTTTTTTAGCAGAACTGTCTTTGAATTAAAGATTAATTACACATCAGAAATTATTGGAAAGATATTTTTAAAAAGCTTCAGAAATTGTTAGATCAGAATGATATTTGTTATGAGAAATAATATTAGAATCTGGGGAGACAAGGTGTTGCTCCAATCTGCATAAAGGGAGCAGTTTGGTTGTGAGGAACATTTAGTTTTAACACTTTGTCCTGAGACTTACACAAGAGAAGAATATGTAGGAAGGTTACAAAAGTGACAGCTTTTTGACCTTATCTCTTGCCCCTTCACTTCAAGTTCCTTTTTTGTGTAAATCTTTAAAACTTTCTACTTAAAGACTATATATATATATATATATATATATATATATATGTGTGTGATTTTTCTATGCACAAACTTAGCTGAAACATTAGAATTTCTTTAACATTGTAAACCAGCAAGCTTCATTTTATATCCTTTCTTTGTTATGGGGTCTTATTTCATTTTCTCTGATAGAATAAATAAGTTAGTAAATAAATAAATAAAATGCTGCCACCTTATTTTTCCATCTGGCTTGTGCCAAATTTCAAAAATGTGAAGAAGACAATGAAAATGAAAGGGAATTGAAATTGCATTGAAAACAACCTTCTGGTAGTATGCCAATATTCTAAAGCACAAATACTCTTTCTAATTGAAGGTACATATACAGAAACTTTGGTTAGAAATTTTGATTAGGAATGGCTATCCTTTTAACTTTAGAAATTGATGCTACATTATTCTAAGCTTTTTAATACTCTTTACATAATTAGTGATGCTAGCAGCATATAATAATCACTTCTAGCAGAGGCACAAGGCCAGAAACTTTTAGGGAGAGTTTAGGTGATTATAATCTCCACCTTCACCTAATACTTGACTAGTATTTTATTTTATTGACTCTGAAAAGATAAAAGGCAAAGTTGACCTTGCTAGGATTTAAACTCTAAATGTAAAGAACCAGAACAAATATCACAAGCCATTTTCTTTGGTATTGAAATGATTCTGCCAATTCACTACCATAATAACTGCATAAAATGCTGCTTTACATGCGAAATGTTTTACTCTTTATTAATAAGGTGTATTGTGCAGCAATATTGACATTAAATCTTAGTGGAAAAATCATAGTTTTGTGTAAAGTTCTGTTATTGACATAGCCTAAATCAATGTTTTGCATGAATTTAAACTTAGTTCTCTGTCTGAAATCTATTATTTGAATATGTTCAGAGAGAGCATCTGAATGTTAAATACTGAAGAATTTCAATGGTAATTACATACATCCATACAACATTTAAACCCTTAGGGCTTTCAGAACTTCCTATACAAGCTTATATATTAAACTATTCATGCTAACAGAATCAAATAACAGATCAATGGAAATAAAGTATCATTAAAAGTATATAAAATTTTTTCTAAACTCCCCCAAAACACCTTATTAAGACTTCATCTCACAAACATACCACTTCTCTACTTTCTTAACATATTTGAAAGATTCATGTTTGATGTTAAAGGCTTCCACATCTCACTTTTTCTCTAACAAAGCTTTCACACATTTCTCTTAATAATTGCAAAGCTTTGTCATTTTTATTGAACAGTTTCACCAATCCATCATGGCTTTATTTATAACAAACACTAAAACAGATAAGACAGAAGAATGTGGAGATCCTTTTTGATAAAAAAATCTAAACTTGTAAACATCACTTGCAGCTCTTTGTTGTGATAGACATGAATATATAATAATCTTTTCTACTCTAGGCACAAGGCCCCAAATTTTGGGGGAGGGGGCCAGTCGATCAGATCGACCCCAGTATGCAACTGGTAGTTAAAGGATGAAAAGCAAAGTCAACCTCGGTGGAATTTGAACTCATAATGTAAAGACAGATGAAATACAGCTAAATATTTTGCCCAGTGTGCTAGCGTTTCTGCCTTTCAATATATAATAATGGGAAAGATAGTAACAGCACATTTAAATTTCATTCATGCACTCATATGTACAGTATTTAGCCAATAGGAAACTTTAACATTGTGGTTTCACCTACATTAAATAACAACCAAATCTTCCTCATATTACATCATGCTATCTTATAAAAAAAATGTCATGTTAGATAATATATTCTTACGCTATGTAGAAAAAGAAAAAGCCACTGTGATAGTCATGGCTGGATTGTATTTGAGCCAACAACATTTAGCCAAAGTAAAGAATTCATGACATAATATTACAATATCATAGTAGTATATTGTGTTCATATCTAAAATTTCACTATTTCTGCTACAAATTACAAACCATTCATATTGATATTAGCATTAAACCAAGGGTTAGAATATCACTACATACGCTGCCTACACTGAGTGAACTGTGCCTTTCTGTAGTACTTATCTACAGTTAGAGTCATCGACATTCATGTGCCCTTGTTTTGAACTTGGTACTGAACTATTGACTATCACCCCACATTTCAAGCTACTGGAACACTTTTCAATTACACAGCACTCTTGCTGCCTATATTAATGAACCATGCCTCTCTATAGTACCTGTTAAGAGTTAGGATCATTGATTATCATGTGACTTGGCTTTGAACAGAGTTCAGAGCCAATAATTGCATAACTAACAACATTGATTAATAATAAATAGGATGAAATGATTTGTTTTAGTCTGAAATATTTTATTATTTATTAATCTTGATCTCTTTTTATTTCTGATTTGAATTTTGAATTGTGATGTGACATCAGAGCAAATGTGATAGAAGTTGCCAGCTGCTATTCCCGCCAACACCTTGCCTTTTTTTCTTTTTTAGTAGTCTGGCTTGAATTTCAACATTTGCTGAAACAGCTTCTTATTTAACATGTCGTTGTTTCTCTGAATTATACAAGGAATATTTCTTTTTATATAGTATTTATGAATGGTTTGCTATAAATACTGCTTTGTATATTTTGTTTGTATTTACATAGTTGGCTTGGCATTATGTGAAGTAGTTGTAAAGTTTTTAGCTGAGCATTCATAGATTATATTTGAAAGAAAATGGATTATGCATGGCCACACTTGCAGCAAAATATTGTTACATATTAGTAGCTTACATTAAAGCAACCAATTCAACAGTAACATATTTAGACTCTGATAAAATTTTATTAGCATACTTGTATGTTGGCAGGCATATTCACATGCATTTACTTGTGTTAGTGAGCTCATACTGATTTCTTACCATATCTGTATTTAGATTTTCAATAATTGATATTGTTATCTGTATACATTTAATAATTGACTACTATGAATCACACAAGTTCCTCCATATTTGTATGTATAAATTGTATTTCTATATGTATGTTTATTTATACACAAATAAGAAACCTGCAGTAACTTGCATTATTATGCATGAGTTCAAATATATACCGAAAATCTCATCTGTGATATTATATGCACTGGCAGTTTCTTATCACTCTCTATAGAGACAATCATATCATTATTCATGTGCACACTTAAGTACATTATATGCATAAGTACAGGATTCATAGTGATTATGATTTCAAAAGCTAGACTACTGGTCGTTGCTATGGCCAGGTTGTTGTGTATATCTAGGCAGGACAGAATTCTGTTTAGTTTAGTCTGCCTGATTTCAGAACTTCACACTTGAGTGTTTAGCTATAGAAAGGGCACCTAACTATGAAACTTTTTATTTGACTGTATGAAAATATCCACATTTTTAAAAACCATTCCATCTATGGACACATATTGCAGCACATGTCTGTTGAAAACAGATCACTATGTAGTAACATCCTCCTCCTCATCATCATCCATTCATTTTGCATGCTGACAAAGTTTAGATGAAACATTACTGAGGCATATTTTTGATAGCCAGATGTTCTTTTTGTTAGATATCTTTCTGTTACATGTCTTGGACCTACTGGATCTTGTCGAACCATCCAAGCTGTGATGGAATTGAACAGGGACATAAAATGATATGCACATATATAAATGATATACACATGTGCACGTGCATGCACATACACACGTATATATATATGTACACACATATATATGAATAAAATAGTTACATCTCTCAGGACACTGCTTATGTTTTACAAGCACTCAACATTTTCTGTCTGCTATAAAACATGTCATGTTGTTATGTGCATACATTTAGTGAAATTGTTTCTAGTCTTTCATTTCTAATATGATTAAAGAGTAACCACATATTTATCATTGAATCTGATAATTATATTAATTTAGCAATATGCTTTAGACATAGTTATTAATTCTCATTGCTTGGGTCTTTGCTGTTCTTTGTTCTGTTGTTTCATAATTATCAATTTATTTTATTACTGCAAATATTTTTCTTGATTCAACATATATCTAACTTCATTTTCCTGTAAGCACTTTTAATTAAAAAGGGAATATTTGGAAGAAGTACTAAAAGCGATCAATTATAGTTTTGATTTGTGTAATTTTTCATGTGTAAAAGGTAGTTCAATGAATTAAAAGTATTGCCATCTAGATTTTGACAATAGTAAATCTGGTTTTCATGTTATTGATTTAGTAATATAGGAAGGTGATATCTTTTTATCATTATTAATTAACCCTGTTAATAGCTATATGTGAAAAGGATGATGATGATGATGATACCAAGCTGTCTATATGATATAAAACCTCCCATTTTAATGTACTCATATTCAAACTATAACTTTATCAGAATTTTATTTAAGAAGACATTGTTTCAAACACTACTTTAATAATGGTAAAATTTATTTTATTGTTATTAAACAAATCTTAAATTCTTCAGAGTTCTTGATTATTCAGCAAATGTATTACATTGGAAATACATTTAAGGGTTAACACAAAAATGTTGAATTATGACAAGTTTTTATAATAATATTTGAATTTTCATTTGATATCTTATTGCAATAAATATTTTCACTGACCTAACAAACAATAACAACTTCAGGCTCAGTCTGTAATTCACATTGAAAATATTCAGTTAAAGAGATGGAAGTAACCAGCTTACTGTGCACTTAAGATGTGCTCTAGGGTTTTCTTTTGTTATATTACTGCTACAATTAATCTTGTGATATTTTTATTCTTCTGACTTTACAGTGATACATTGCTAATTCAGTCTTGGGAAGGCTTCTAAATCTGAAATGGAAACCTCAGAGATACTTATCGTTTATCTAATCCTGTCTGCATTAGAAACAGGAAACTTCAAAAGATAAAAACTGAGAGATCAGGTGAAAAGTAAGCGAGAAGGCAAATTTTAAGATAGTGTTTGTTTACATTTATATTTCGTTCATCGCTTTTTAGAAAAAGGTGTTGTGCTTTATTTGAAGCTAGTTTCAGTTTGCAGTTTATTTCAGTAATTCGTCTTCTCTGACTAGAATACTACTGTTATTGAGTTTGTCAATGAGAGGATGTGAACCTACCTCTAAAAGCCTAATAAAACACTTGTATGTTATACAGTGGTTTGACTACTTACAGCAATAAAATTTACTTCCTTTAGTTACCTCGTCGTAACTGGGTGGACTGCTTAGTTGAAACTTACATTTTTTTGTCAAATTCTCAGGTCAACTAAGCTGAAAGGGTAAACCTGGTTTGGTTCATGCACCAGATAGACTTTGTCAACAATAGTGTTTGTACATTACAATTAAAATATGATAGATGGTGTTTAAAACTCCAGAAGAAATGCTATTTTTTAAGATAAAACTGTTGTAGGAAAGTACATAGCAAAATATAATCCACTGCACTTTGCATTTCACTTGATATTGTGAAATGTATGTGATATAACCACATGTTTATAGTCTGGTAGGTAGAGAAATAGATAAATTTCCTATGAAATTAATGTTGGTAAAGAATTAATTTTCAAGTCAGAGTACTGAACTCAAAACTAAGCTTTTGATCCTTCTTTTATATGTAAATCCTTTTTTGGAATTTGTAATGTCTTATCCCAATGTGTTTCTATTTCTTGGTTCTCTTTCAATGAAATGAGTTCCTGTAATCCAAGTGATTAAAACTGAACATGAGTTAAACTAAGGTTTTAAGACTTGGCTGGAATTTTTTTTTTTTTTTTTTGTAGTCCAACAGGTACAGGAAGTGGCCATGTTGAATATAAAAGAAACAAATTCAATATTAATTAAATGGATGTATTTTTTAAAATCTTTTAGTCAGGATGGAATGAAATTCTCATCACCATTCACAGGGCCTCCCAAATTAATAGGAAGGAGGAAAGAGTGTGTCTTCAAGCCAGAAACTTAGTTTGAAAGCTTGCAACATAGAAGACTACTAAAGTCAATCAAGATGCCAGGAGATGGTGTTAAACTAAGTGATGGATTTAGTCTACCACCCATCTAGACCATGGCACAATTTGAACTCAGAACACAAAGGGCCAATGCAAACACCACAAGGCATCTAGTCCAACATTCTTACAATGCTACCAATCCCCCATTCAGGAATGGTATCATTTTATCAATCCTTGGAAGGATAGAAAGCTAAATTGACTGTAGCAAGATTTTAACTCAGTGCAGTACAGTATGATGCTATAGAGGTATTAATGCTTGGTTGAATTTTATTTTCAAATAACACTCAGATAATATTCAATTTTGTATTAGAATGAACGTTGCGGTTACACTTAAAATTAACCAAATTCACATTGATTATGACTAACAACTGGCTTCCAATGACCAGACTATTCATTGATAACCTGTGAAAAAGTAATTATCTAGGTGTTATAATCAGACCTAAGTTATGCAGCAGACAGTGCTTGGTGGCTGATAAATGGTTGGTAACTTAACTCTTATGATGACAAAAAAATTCTCTGTAGACCTAAAGTTTAACGGGGCAGTTCAATACTTCTTGCCATTCTAGATGAATGAGTTAAGTTTGATTACTTAGGTACATTACATTAAATTTGAAATGTATAGACTGAGAAATTGATGAGCCAAGAAAGGAAGGGATATATATGAGAAGTAACAGAGAAAGCATAAGAGGCAGGCAATTATTGTTGACTGAATCTCATGAAAATTTCAGCTGTAAACTGCTGATAAAATTTATCTTGCTAGAATTGCTAGGATGTGTTGTGTCTGTACTATCCTGAGTAAATTTACTCGTATAAACTTATTCTTCTATATCAATTTTGTTAGTAGTTCTAACATTACAAATCATTATATGATTTGCATAACATTTACTGCCAGTTTGTATAATGTCATTTTAATTCAGCTTGTTATTTTATTCACAAAATAGAGATATGGAGGTGGTGGGATGTTTGTTGTCACACTATCTGCTAGAAATAGCAGCCAAATCTTCAAGTCATCTGGCTACCACTTTGATATAAATACATACTATGACAGGATAGTACAGCTAAAATTCTTTTGTTCATAGGTCTGTTGTATCAGTGTTAAATAACAACAACAATTTTTATTTTCATTTCTAAATATATAGCTTGCTATAATGTATAGTTAATTTTTATGTGTCCTTTCTAAATTAAGATACTAGGTTGTTAGCGATATGTTTTTTCTTTTATCAATGTCACCAAAAATCTTTACTGACAGCAGACACAGTGTCTGATATGCTGTAGGGTGACATTTCGTTTATTTGACTGCTTCTAAAGTATATAGCATTTTCTTTTTGTCATTTGCAGTATTATACATATTTGTTGGAAACCCCAGAATCTAGCTAATTAAATTACCTTTCAATTTTGCTAAATATCAGATACTGTTGAAGAAATTTTTTTAAATTTACATTTTATGTATGTCTGTCTGTTTGTTTGTATAGGTGCAGGCATGGCTGTGTAGTAAAAAGCTTGCTTACCAACCACATGGGTCCAGGTTCAGTCCTACTGCATGGCACCTTGGGCAAATGTCTTCTACTATAGTCTCAGGTCGACCAAAGCCTTGTGAGTGGATTTGGTAGACGGAGACTGAAAGAAGCCTGTCGTATATATGACAGGCTATGTATATGTATGTAGTTATGTGTGTGTGTCCATGTTTGTGTTTGTCCCCACCCCCACCATCGCTTGTCAAATGATGCTCATGTGTTTATGCCCCTGTAATTTAATGGTTCAGCAAAGGAGGCCAATAGAATAAGTGCTAGGCTTACAAAGAATAAGTCCTGACTAAAATCCTTTAATGTGGTGCTCCAGAATGGCCACGGTGAAATAACTGAAACAAGTAAAAGAATGAAAGAATAAGAATGTACCGATGTTGACATGGCTATGTGATTCAGAAGTTTGCTTCCCAAGTACATATTTTGTGATTCAGTTCCAGTGTATTAGGCAAGTGTTTTCTACTATAGCATTTCAACTATTTTTGTATAGTTGTTGTAATTTTTGCCCCTATTTATAAGTGAAGCACAACCATTTAAACCAGCCTTTTCAGGTCCATCTATTCTACCTATTTTATTTTCAAACTAGCCAGATCTGGATTCTAATGCCTACATTACAATGTAATTCTAAAAATATACTGTCACATCATCAAAATTTCAAATCTATGATTAATTCAAGACATTCTGAATAAATAAGCATTACATTTGATGGAGTAATCTGAATGCTAAAAGGTTAAATATGACACAGGAGTAGCTGTTGGTTAAGAAGCTTGCTTTCCAAGCACATGATTTTGGGTTCAGGCCCCACTGTGTAGTACCTTGGGTAAGTGCCTCCTACAGTCTGAGGCTGACCAAAGCCTTATGAATGGATTTGGTAGATGGAAACCGAAAGAAGCCTGTCATTTGTATGTGTGTATGTATGTCTGTGTATATATGTATGTGCTTTATGCATATATGTGTTTGTATCTCCTTGTTTTAACATTGTTTGATAGTCATACAAGCAGTGTCATTCATTTCTAATGTTCTATGAAAACATGTCTGACCTTGGGAAAATATTTTGCTTGGAAACAGGAGAGGGTTGGCTACATGAAGGGTGTCTAGTTGTGGAAAACCTGACTCAATTAACACAGACCTATGCAAGCATGGAAAAATGGATGGCAAAACGATGATGATGATAATGAATATATTTTTTACATTAGTATTCAAGTTGATTTTATTATAATGTCCATCTTAGCTTATTCTATTACTTACTAACAGATATGAGTATGTATGTGTGAAATAAAATAGCAATGGATAAGATGAGGTATAATAAGTCAATATTTTATCTAAGTTTTGACTGTTTCTGCTTACAGTGTAGTTTAAACAGAGCTAGATATAGCCCAAATATTAACCTTCTGATCATACTGGTAAACATCAGATCAATAAGTAGAAAAGTTTTAACATTTTTAATGACTTTTAAGTCAGAAGTTTTTCTTTGTTGCTCATTGATTTCAGCTGGATCTGTGGCAGTCTGTAACACTTTTGTCACAACAGTGTTTTTTTTCTCTTTCAGTAAAATCTCTTATATTTTGATATTTCCTACATTTTTATGTTAAATGATTGTGAACAAAAGATAGATAGAATTTGTTTTTTCATTCAACATAACAAATCTATTACTGTTTTTAGAATATCACACTGCACAACCATTAAATTATTTGATTTGCTATTAGCTGCTATGAAACCAATTTGCCAAAATCGTTTCAGTTAATTTCTCTTTATTGAACTTTGCTCTGGCTTCCTTTTTATGTACTTAATGGTATAAGTGCAGATAAAGTAGGGTGAAATTAGTATGGAACTTATTCAGAGATAGCTCGAGCTATTTAATTTGCTCTTGAAAAATGGACTACAGAGCAAGTTTTTGTTTATATACATGGCTCAGCAAAAAAGAAAAAAAAATTATTTTAAATTGTATGTTTTTTTATTCTTTGCTAATTGTTTTCTTATCTTTGTTATTTTTCTCAACTTGTGTGCTCAGAAATGCTTTTTATTTATCTACTCTAATACTTAAACAGGTTTTTGAAATTCAGTTTTACTAAGAGTATTTTTTCTCTACAGAACATTAACACTATTTATCATCCTGAGTGTTATTGCCTATATTTGATAAAGTTACCTATGATCAGTGCAACCAACAAATTTCAAACTGACACAATACACAAAAACATTTTCTTGTATTATTACCTCCTTGTATCCTGTTTGAATATGGAATAAGTCACAAATCCAAAGAAGATTGACTATCAAATTTCCATAACATATGTTGCTCAGATACTAACTTTATTCACTTAATGACTTAAACCAGTGATTTTGAACCATTTTTGATCTACAGCATACTGAATGAAGTTACTGAAAGTGCTTATGGCACTCCTGTGGATTTTTAAATGTTTATTATTTTAAAAAATAAGTATTAAAATTGTTTGAAAATAGATTGGTGCATGCATTGCACTTGCTGAGAAGGGATGCATTGGTACAATGCATTAAAAAATAATATACAACTTACACTAGTATAAATTTTGATAGAACTTACAAATTGTGCACATAGACTGCAGTGATGAAGCAGTTAAAGTGCAAAGACTTTATAACAAGCTATGAATCTGATAACTGTGATAATATTTTCTGTTCTGTTCTATAAAAGAATATCATTTATCTTTTATTATGTATTGTAAATATAAAACATGGCTGCAAATTAATGTTTTCTATTTTCACTAAGTAAAGAAGAAAAAATGATTTATAGAAAGTGATTGATTTGAAATTTAAGAATGAAAAAATATTCTTTGTTTTCTATTTACATTAAATATAAAGTGGGTAAGAAAAGTGATAAATTTGAACAAATGAATAGTCTTTACCAGCAATATTTCTATGACATTTGTAATTGTTTATGTGTCATGATGCTTCTTGTCCTTGGTCAGATTGTTGATGAAGCTCGCTCTCAGAGTCCTTCTCCAGTGTTTGAAGCCATGACCTCCACTTGTTCTTAATCAGAGAAACTGTTTCACAAAAGTAGGAAGTTGAGAAAGGAAATAGTGCATCAACTGCAGTCAGTATAACAACGGGGTGTTCCTATTGGGTAAAACAACCTCAATGAAGTTATGCCTGTTAAGTACTGCAGTTTCAATTCTCTGTTATTTCTTGTCAATTCATCTTCTGACTCATACACATTTAACATAAGTAGATCACTTAACTCAATCCAAAAGAGATGTATCAAATGATGGAAAATACTCTGCAATAGCTTTTTTAGTTATATCAGTTGATTTATCCATCTGAATGACAAAAACACTGGATTCTTTAATGTTATCTATCACTTTTCTGTCTTTCGCACATATTTTTTATGCATCTACTAAAACTGTTATCTACCATAACCCATGGCCTATGCCGTGGCCGTGGCCTATGCCAGTGGTGTAACCAGCCCACTTAGGCGTACCTTTCTTTCATTGGACACTAAACCCTGCTTGCGAAGACCTGTTGCGGCAAGTGAAATCGAAATCAAATTCGATGACAGCACCGCATGACTGGCATCTGTGCTAGTGTAGTGCTAAGAGCACCATCCAAGTGTGATCGTTGCCAGGGCTGCTGACTGGCCACCGTGCCAGTGGCACATAAAAAGCACCATTCAAGCGTGATCGTTACCAGCGTCACCTTACTGGCACTTGTGCCAGTGGTACGTGAAAAACGGCATTCGAGCTAGGGCGTTGCCAGTGCCGCTGGACTGGTTCCTGTGCAGGTGACACATAAAAATACCATTTGAGCATGGCCATTGCCAGTACCGCCTGACTGGCCCTTGTGCCAGTGGCATGTAAAAGCACCCATTACACTCTCGGAGTTGTTTGCATTAGGAAGGGCATCCAGCTGTAGAAACTCTGCCAGATCAGATTGGAGCCTGGTGCAGCCATCTGGCTCATCAGTTCCCAGTCAAACCGTCCAACCCATGCCAGCATGGAAAGCAGACATTGAACGATGATGGTGATGATGATTATAGAGAGGGTAAAAAAAATTGCTTTCTCATATTCTTTGCCAAACACAGTAATTGTGTTTTCACAATATGTTGGTATAATTGTTGATTCAGTAATTGTGTAATTTTAACTATTTTTTTTTACACGATCATTGTTGTAGAATAACTTGTTTCTTGAACTGTGTCCAAAATAGTTATGGTCTTGATTAATTGCTTAGTTTTTGTGTTTGATCAGTCATTAGCTTTCTAAAATACTTAATAAGTTTCTTGCATAAACAAGAATGCTTTATACGAAAGTGTCTTCCTGGCTTATTTGGAATCATCACATAATTTACTACTTTCTCACTGCTGCAAGTAATGCACATATGATGCGACTGCACTTCTACTGAAATAAATCTGAAGAACAAATAGTTTTTAATATACTGGCACACAATACGTTTCATAACCAACACCAAAAGTGTTAAGTGTATTACAACCAGTATTAGAACCATTTATGCTTGATTCATTGTCATCATCATAACTGAGATTTTTAACTAGAAATCTGTCCATGTCTAAGTTCTGTAAAAAACGAAAATAAATGTAACAAAATCCAGAAATGACAACAGCAAACAATGTACTCATTCTTGTTTTTTTTACTAACAGTTGTCATTAGTGTTGATGATTTAAAAAAAAAAGATAAGAAATAAATGCTCTAATTTTTTCTGAATTAACTATCTAGATGATGAAAAGAAAATCAAGAAAGCTTTAATATTCAAAACTCCAGAGCACACAATGTTGGTATGATTTTTTTCCTAACACTGTCACAATACCTGCATCACCCTGCGTGATTCTTGACAGGCCTATGTATAATGTCCATGTGCAAATGTATCGGTTGGGAAGAACAGACCTATTTTACTCACTGATTGACATTGAGATTTATTGACTGTCATTGCAGAAACCACTCTAACTGGAAGCTGCAAGCATGTAACAGTGAATAGCAAAGTAATGTCAGAAGGTCTCAGTTTAATTCTCAGCACAATGACATGTTTTCTATAATGTTCACCTTCTGTAACAATGTCGCCTTCAATCAGGCATTCATATAAATGGGTTATTGGAATTCTTGTTCTACTGCAAAGCCCATTAACCATATTTAAATTTTGCTGCAGCATCACAACATATTTCCCTTTTCAATTGCTTTCATTCACATTGAGTCACTTGAATTGCCTCATCATTGTCTTTTCTGTTTTTATTTTCTTTCCAATGTTTCTATTTTATTCTTGTTGATAGTGCCTTTCCCTTTTCCGTTTTTTTCCTCTTTCCAATGATCCTTCGTTATCCTTAATGTATATGTATAGAAAAGCAAAAGTTATCTGGCTAGGCTCTGTCTTTAATAATGTTTAATTATATCAGTTGTGAGTATCTTGTTGGTTAGAATGTAAATTGTTACTCTACATTCTGTGATATAGGTATGGATGAAGCAATAGACAAAAAGTTTTCTTGAGAGCAAAACAAAAAACAGATAACTCACCAAAAAGAAATTATTTTCAGGGAGGAAAGAAAATCAATGTGCATCAAAGGTGAATGATTTTCAATAATGATAAAATTATACTGTATATGAATTTAGGAAAAATGAATAAGAAACTGAAGGATCATGTCATATAATTTCTATGAAATAAATATGAAATATTTATCATAACATTTCTTTGATAGACACACCTTGCAAAAGCACAATGAAGAGTAAATAAAATAACATGAAGGCATTATTCTAGTAAAGGAAATAGACTAAATCATTTCAATTTTAGGACATTCACTCATACATGCAAACATTACTGCAAAAAAAGTATCTAATGAATTCAGTTCAGAATATCATTGAAGGCCAAAGTCAAAGCATGACAGTCATATAAACGTGTTATTTTAGTTATGCACGTATGTCATAAATGATTCAGGGATGGAAATGCATGCAGCCAATCCAAATAGAGCTGACTGTAAGCTAATTCAACACTCAACTTTTCTACATATGCCAATATTTTCCAGCCTGCTTCAAAAATTTGTAGACACCTGCAGATTATATGCAGCATACTTGTACACTGTGGCACAGTGACTGAAAATGTCCAGTACAAACTAAAAACTGCTAATTAGCATATGATATAATTTAGAGGTGTGTGGCTTAGTGGTTAAAGTGTTGGACTCACGATCGTAAGATTGTGGCTTCGTTTCCTGGACCAGGCGATGTGTTGTGTTCTTGAGCAAAAAACTTCATTTCATCTTGTTCCAGTCCACTCAGCTGTAGAAATGAGTTCCACTAGTGGAGGTGCATTGCTTAGTAGTTAGGGTGTTGGATTCACAACTGTAAGATTGTGGTTTTGGTACCTTGGCTGGGTGATCTATTGTGTTCTTGAGCAAAACTCTTCATTTCATGTTACTCCAGTCCACTCAGCTGCAGAAATGAGTTTAACCTGGAGAGGAATGGGCTCCACCAAGCTTTCTCACCCAAGATATGCTGCATGGCTGCAGCACCCAAACAATCCCCCAAAGGGTTAAGGGACTTGTCCATTGTCCATAATTTAGTGTTCTTAATTGTTTGTCTCTCTGATGACTATGGAAACTGAGCCTGTGAAGTAGCTTCTGTGTGGTCTCTCAACTTATTGAAATAAGAAATTATTTTCTACTCCTCTATATTTCCATAAAATATTGAAATTGCCTTAGTTCAGATAGTAAACCTTTTATATCTAGGCTTATTGTAGCTAATAACTAACGTGAAAATAAGGTGGATTTCACCAATACAAGATTTGATTAAGAATATATTTCAACAAAAATCACATAAATTTCAATTTCATATGCTTAAAAATATGTCCATTGTAAAAGCATACATGCTTTTATACCTACGACATCAATGACTTCTTCATTGAGGAAGGATTATTAAGAAATTGAGATTGAATGTAAAAACTACTGCTAATCTCAGTTTCATAAGCAATTTCAAACTTATTTTCAGTCAATGACATCTTTTGCATTGACTATAGCGTATTTGATAAAAGTATAGGACTAAATGAAAAGATGTGAAAGTAAAAATATCCTTGTTAATATATCATTTTAACTATGAAAATATGTTTATGGTTTCTATGAAGTGATTTGTCCTTCAAGACACATTCTACTGTCTTTTAAAAATCATATGGAAATACACAATATAATGTAGCCTGATCTTTGTAAAGACGAAGTTGTCATGGTTGGAGTGCTTTTCATCATAGGCCTGGAGAATAAAGCCTGCTTGGGAATAAACAATATCAACTGGGTTTGCGCAATCTCTTTTTTTTAATTCTTTACAATGTATATAATTACTGCAACTAAGATAGCTAAGATACTCTTTTCTATCACAAATGTTCTAAAAACTTCTATCATTTCAAAATTTCATGTCTGTCTTTGCAGGTATGGCTGTGTAGTTAAAAAAGCTTGATTCATTACCATGTAGTTTCAGGTTCAGTTCCACTGTACATTACCTTGGGAATAAGTCTTCCTTTCTAGCCCTTGGCTGGCCAATGCCTTATAGGTGAATTTGCCAAATGGAAATTGTATGGAAGCCCAAAATATGTGTATGTGTGTGTGATTCTCCACCCCTCTGCTTGGAATCTGACGTTGCTTTCTTTAACAATACCTTTTATTGGTTCAGCAACAGAGATCAATAGAATAAGTACTAACTTTTAAAAAACAAGTATTAAGGGTCAGTTTGTTCAACTAAAACCCTTCAAGGTGGGGCCTCACCAGAGCTGCAGTCAAATGACTAAAGCAAGTAAAAAAGCTAAGATTACACATGGTGGAAGATTACAATTGTTCTTAGACAAATTGAAAATTACCTGCATTTGCTTTATCCTGCACTAGCTATGAGATTAGAAAGCAAATCAGCTTAACCCTTTAACATTTAAACCAACCATATCCGGCCCAAATAAAATATTCTACTTGTTTTATTTTCCAAACTGGCTGAGTCTTGCCACTTACACTAACCCTACAATGTAACTCTAAAAATAAACAATTGCACCATTGAAGTCTCAAAGCTACAAAATAGTGCATAATAAATTCAAAACAATATGAATAAATAAACATTTCATTTGACTGAGTAATATCAATACTAAAGATTTAAAAGTGTATTTATATCTTGGTTCTAATCATGGTACTATAAAAATAATAGAAATTCTAACTGGAGCATTTCTGATTTCATTCGTGTATTTATTACCATCTTTTACTCTTTTCGATATCACAAATACACACACAATCACATAAACATCTTATCAAGTTAAGATGTCTGCAATTACTTAGCTTCATCAATCAATCTTAATAGACACATAAATTTCTCATTTATAAATATCTTCCATTGTATAACACTGGTCTTGAAGTAACAAGAATTTCATTATGAAGAAAGGACTATTTAGAAATCAACAGTCAATGTAGAGACTAATGCTTCTTCCACTTTCAAAAGTATTTTTTCAGTTTTGTTTCCAGCAAATAAAATTTTCAGATATATTCTTCATGTTAAATCTTGTAAGTACTTCATACTTATCATCTTCAGTCTTAGGAAAAATTTGAATGTCACAGCAGTGCATTTTTCCTTTTAAAACCAAGAAAATTAGAAATCAGGAGTGGCTGGGAGGCACAGGAGTAGCTGTGTGGAAAGTAGCTACTTAGCAACCACATGGTTCCAGGTTCAGTCCTACTGCATGGCACCTTCGACAAGTGTCTTCTATTATAGCCTTAGGTCAACCAAAGCTTTGTGAGTGGATTTGGTAAATGGAAACTGAAAGAAGCCTGTCGAATATATGTATATATGTGTATATGTTTGTGTGTCTGTTTGTCCCCCACCCCACCCCCCACCATTGCTTGACAACCAATGCTGGTGTGTTTACGTCTCCATAAATTAACAGTTGGGCAAAAGATACTGACAGAATAAGTACTGGGCTTACAAAGAATAAGTCCTGGGGTTGATTTGTTAAACTAAAGGTGGTGCTCCAGCATGACTGAAACAAATAAAAGAACGTGTATTTGAAACTAAAGTACACTGCTGGTTTTAACAAACATACTGCAATGATTTTATGACTCCAATAAGACTTCTTGAGTTTCTGATATAGTTTGGGGCATATGTAGGTAAAAAACAGATTTAGTGAGCAAATGGTAGAAATCTAAGGCATTGTTGTCAGTGTGTGTAATATACTACTATATGGCTATTGAAATCTTTTATCTTTTACTTGTTTCAATTATTAGGCTGCTGTTATCTCCAAGGCTGGAGCACTGCCTTGGAAATAACAGCCTGCCATAACCAGGCTTTGAACTTGGGTTATGATGGCCACAATGTGGGGTCCTAACCACTAAACAATCATGGCTTAGTGGTAAAAGTAATATGGGTTTATTTAAAATTAGCAAAATATTGAAATAAGTTTGAGCCAAAAGAAAATTAATTGGATGTTAAA
>NC_142930.1:89598221-89628221 GCF_046866305.1 Octopus bimaculoides | reverse complement strand
TGTGTGTGTGTGTGTGTGTGTGTGTGTGTGTGTGTGTGTGTGTGTGTGTGTGTGTGTGTGAGTGTATTTTTTTTTTATATAAAGTTAAGTTGTAGTAAATTTCTTCTGGGATTTATTTATTTTCTAAGAAAGGATGTTTCTCAAGGTGAATTCAGTTATTAATAGAGATTAATAAAATGAGTACTATGCTAAGTACTGAAGTTGCTATAATTGATTAAAGACCCTTGAAAGTAGTGCCTCTGCATGGCCACAGACTGAGAACAGTAAAATAAATTTAATAAGTGTTCTGGATAAAGCATAACCGGCCAGTGTTCTGCAGCTTTTGTTTTGTACAAAACCTTGTTATTAATGATTATGTCTTTTATAATAGATGTAATAATTTTTCATAAAAGTGACATCAAATTTACTGGTTGTAGTTATTTCATAGTCTGCTGCTTATTTCAGTTTAATGTCTTTAGTATAGCCTGCACCAGTATTTTGTGGTATTGATATTGAATAATAGCAGCTGAGGCATAACACTTAGAGCCTTTTCAGTTTTAGAATATACATTTTATAGACTAGAGAAATAACTTTTGAATGTGTTAGGTTTGAGAAGAACTGGAATCCTTATTCTAGTCTGCAGCTTTGAATTCTCAATTTTCCAAAAGGATTTAGGCTTCTCTTTCATATTTCAGATTAGATTAATATGGAATTTGGTTTCAGAATACTTGGTCGTCTTTTGCTTTCATTGCATCCTAGCCAGTCATAGGAACACTTTGCTTCGACACACTGCCAAAGCTGTTGCTTGATGTTTCTGAATTTAATTACACTATGGTTCATCTAAATGTTTGTGTTAGAACAAGGAGTGTTTTATACAGTCTTTGACAACCTCAACCTCATTGATCAGAAATTTATTGTAAATCTCATTAAAATCTTCAACTAATTTATCAATTTATCATCCCAGTTAATTATAGAAACTTTTTCTCTGATGACTGCATAGTCAGCTTTTGAAATAGTTGAAAGAGTTAACAGAACTTTTATCATCTATCATGAAATTAGTTGAGTTTGACAAGGCAGCTATGACGGGTTTTAAATATCTTGTTGTTTAGCCCTAGGTTTGATATGATAGAAGATCTATGATCAGAAGCATTTCCACTATAACCATCATGTACATTTTTTTCTGATACAGTATACCTAGGACTACCTTATCCAGTGTTTCCTTTCAATTTTTAAATATTCCTCTAGTTGTTTGACTTCGTCAGGGATAATGAATGGGATTAGTGACCTCAAAATATTACTTTGACTAGCTATGGATCTTTGATTCAACAGAACATTTTTGAGGTAAGTCCCAAAATGTTGGTGTTCTGGGAATGAAAAAAAATGAGTGATATATTTGATTTTGCAATGTGAGAGGCAGTGATATATTCACTAAGTAACTGTGCTAACAGCGGCATGTTCAGTGGCATGAATGTTATACTAGGAGAAAAAGTGCTTATAAAGTGTTGACAATTTGTTTCCATAGACTCGATGATTTTTATGAGACATAATACATTTTTCATGTTTTTCTTCCCCCTCCTCCCATACTTATATATTTTTCTTTTTTCTATTTTATCTTCAGCATTTTCTACCCTGAACCTATTTCTTCCCTCTTTTCTCTAGTACAGCTGTCAATAATATACTCATTATGTCATAAATAACTTATTATCTGTCCATAAACGGAAATCCTTATCATTTAGTTTTTTGTTTTACTTTATGATAATGTAACTTCTATATGTATAGTTACATGTTTATATATATATATATATATATATATATATATATATACATTTTTTTTAATATGTACTTTTGAATATGAGGTAGACTATCGTATTATTTTATCTAATTTCATTTCCTTAGGCAATATTGATATGTACACTATAAAATGGATATTACTAAAATATTCACAATCTCTATATTGATTGCCAAGTTAAGGTAAAACCTCAAGCTGACAAAAAAAAAAAAAGAGAGTTAATTTTTTATTATTATTATAATTTGAAATAGATTAACCTCCAGGGACAAGCGATAAAGATATAAATCATTTAATAGTATTGCGCTGGTATAATGGCAGATAGATCAGAGTATTATGACAAAATATTGGAACAATGTAATTAAGGAATATTATTGAGATCGAATACAAAGCTAATACAAGGTTTCTCAAGTACAAAATTTTTTGAGAATGAATAAGAGAAAACAAAAATATTCAAGCAGTTTTCTGGAGATATATGCCGACATGAAAAAAATAAATAACATTAAAAACACTGATTATAAAATAGTTCTATGGAGGAATATTTAAATGGTTGCAAAAGACAATCAAGGTAAAATTTAATTCAAACATTTATGAATTATGTATTAAGTTGCAGAGGAGAAAAATTCATCCAAATATTTTAATAATTTTTTTTCTGTTTATTTTTTATTGAGCTTATTTTAACTCTCTCCACCTCTACTGCTTGCATATCATTATTTCGTTGTTTATAGAGTGGAAAATTATCAAATAAAAGTTACTCAACTAATATTTTAATTGTTTTTAATAAATTACCCTTTTTCATTGTTAATTATAAGGAACTTACGATTTTTGTCCTCTAACCAAATATATTTAATGTAATTTTTCTTGATTAGCTCAAATGTCATTAGATGAATCATTATTATTGTCTCCTTCCTTATTCAGTTACTGATGTGGAGAAATTTTTACAATGATAATTTAATTTTCGCAGAAACACTTCCAGTTGCCTTAAGATTATATTTGATATTATCTCAAACATCACTTACTTGCAATCAGAGGATATAAGAAAAATAAGTAGCCAGGTTAGTATTAATAAAACTAAAGTAAATTATTTACTGAGAAGATAGCAATTCTATGTTTTTCTTTGTTTTTTCCTCAGCTAAATGTAAAGATAGAATCTGTGTTCATAAAAACCATTCTCATAAGTTAATCATATGACAGGTATGATGTTTCTTACATAAAGTTACCTGTAAAGTTTGAGATGTTTATTCTGCTAGCCTTGTAATATAAAAGAACAAAGAAAACAACTGACTTGAAAGGTATATTCAAGCAACAATATTTTCCAAAGAATAATATTTCTAAAATATCTATTCATTGAGCTATTGGGATTAAAGGAGGGGAATGTGAAAATACCTGTCTTTTTGAAAGATATCTTGCTTTAGATTGTTTAATCAACCTATTTAATTAGCTACTCTCCTTAAATGTTTCTTTTATGATTATTAAAAGACCAAACTATGTTAGTCTGTAAATACATTCTAGGAAATTTGTGTATATATCCTAAGATTAAACCATTAAAGAGAACTTTCCTTTTTTTAAGAGTGTATATAATTTATCAAAGCAAAGATAATGAAGCCATGCGGTATATCATAATAGCCTTTCTTTGGAAGAGAGGATTTTGGATGGTTCTTACTCTGATTGTCCTCTACAAGAGTATTTAAGAATTAATCTGCCACTGGGATAAACCCGAGCTGCTGCTGCTGGTACATATTTTCAGATGTGTAGATTGAAGCATTGGGAAATGAAGCACCTTGCTTAAGGGCACTACGCACTACCAAACACCCTAACCACTTGATGATGTGTCCTCAGGAAATAATTGGCTTAGTTATTCTTTTATTTTGTTACTTGTTTCAGTCATTTGACTGTGGCCATGCTGAATCGCTGCCTTTAGTCGAACAAATCAACCCCAGGACTTATTCCTTGTAAGCCTAGTACTTATTCTATTGGTTTGTTTTGCTGAACTACTAAGTTATGGGGACATAAATCCACCAACACCAGTTCTCAAGAGATGGTGGGGAGACAAACATAGACACACAAATGTATACACACACACACACACACACACATACTCTTTTACTCTTTTACTTGTTTCAGTCATTTGATTGCGGCCATGCTGGAGCACCACCTTTAGTTGAGCAAATCAACCCCAGGACTTATTCTTTGGAAGCTTAGTACTTATTCTATTGGTCTGTTTTGCCGAACCGCTAAGTTACAGGGACGTAAACACAACACCATCAGTTGTCAAGTGATGTTGGGAGGACAAACACAGACACACAAACATATACACACACATACATATATACATATATATGACGGGCTTCTTTCAGTTTCCGTCTACCAAATCCACTCACAAGGCTTTGGTTGGCCCGAGGCTATAGTAGAAGACACTTGCCCAAAGTGCCATGCAGTGGGAATGAACCTGGAACCGTGTGGTTGGTAAGGAAGATACTTACCATGCAGGCTATAGCAGAAGATGCTTGCCCAAGGTGCCATGCAGTGGCACTGAAGCCATGTGGTTGAGAAGCCAGCTTCTTACCACACAGCCACATGCAAGTATCCCTCCAGCTTTTACTGTGAATGCTTTGACAAACTATATCTGGTCACTCTAATTCCAAAAAAGCAATAGACAAATCTCCTTCTGATCACATCTTACTGTGTAATTAAAAAAGATAAAGGCAACATAACATATTGTAGTCATGGATAAAAAGAGTGAATTGTCATGGCTTGAATACCTTTCATCATTAGTCTACTAAATCAAGGATGACTAAGATCTAAGTAACAATGATGACTACTGTTCTTGATTTACTTACTCTTCAAGTGACCAAAGGAGATAAATTCTTTCACTACTGACTTCCTTGTTTCCTATTAGCTTCTTCCTTTATGGAACAGAATCTATTAAAAAAACCATTCCTCATTTCAAAATGACAATTAATTTAATTAGGATTAACTATTCTCTAGATTAGCTATTCTCAGCTGGTTCTGTTAGGTGCATTATTGACGGAAATCTTTTGTAACTATGTCTAAATGTCAGATAATGCAATATGATAACAATGGCTAGTCCATTGGTGGAAAGGAAAGTCGGGCTATATTCTCATATCTATTGAGCGATGAGATATTAAACAAATAATATTATTGATGTCTATTTATAACTTGAATATATTTTCTGATTTGATGTTCATAAATGTTTTGTGTATCAGATGTTGATTTTATACATATATATATATATATATATATATATATATATATATATGTATGTATGTCCATTTTCCATGCTGGCATGGGTTGTATATATATCATATACATCTGTTAATGAGATGAAACCTCAACTACGAAACTTTTCTCTTTATAACACATGGAATTGTTTTGTTATCTGATAACTTTTGTGTAAAAGAAGGTAAATGCATTGGTTAAATCAGTTTATCTTTGGTATAGAAATGAGTAAAACAACTGCAGGAAAATACTATTATTCATAAAAGCAATACACCCTTTTTTTTTTTTTTTACCTTTTAGTTTCAAGTAGCTTGGCTGGCAATAACTTAGTCTATACAGGCTTAGTAGTAAACAGCTAAATGTTTGAAGTGCTTTCCTAGGAAATGTATTGATTTAGTTTTGAAATACTATCAAAGAATGGCTGCTTGAAAAAGAAATTGTTTAGATTTTTAAATATTGCTATGTTTTGTTCTTGTTAATTAAAAATAAGAAAAAAATGTACATATGTAGATAAGACAACTTTTGGTTTCTTTAGACTAAGCAAAAGGTCAAATTTTGTGTTGAATGCATAGTTGATGAAATTTAATCCTCTGTATATAACTGGTAGTTACTTTATGGCCTTATAGGAATAAACAACAAAATTGATTTTGGTGTGATTTCAGCTTATAATACAGTGGAATGAAGATAAAAAAATGGAAGCCATTTATTTTAACATTCTTCTGGGGTGGTGGGATGCTATACTGTCACCTTAGAAACTGCTAAGATGTCTGTAATATCTTTGAAAATTGAATTTAGATGTGTATCCATTTTATTACCACAATATACATGTGAGATTCATACATGTTGTAATATTTTGTTGTAGTTTTTTTAAAAACCCATATGCAAGGAAAGTAAAATAATATCCAAAATAGGAAATACTGCGTAAATCCCAATTGAAAGAAAATGTACCAGCCTGATTGGAAAAATAGTAGATAAAGAAAACAGAAAAATTATAGTCTTATCTATGTTCCTAGCTGTTGTGTGAAAAATGTTTGCTTAAAAAAGTAATAAATGCAGAATTAAATGTTCATGTAATTTCAAACATGTAACATAAATGTGATAGATATAATACAATGATGAACTGGAAACTTCAGACATTAATGGCTTGTCAAATATCATACAAAGAAATACACAACTGGTGATAAAAAGGCTCACTTAGGTCTCTTACTATAGAATATTTGTTAAAAGTGTAATGTTGCATAGCAGGGAGTTTGGATGATGAAATATTAGATTTCCAGGGAATAGAAGAAAATGAGTTATGTGCAATGAGAATTTGATACAGTGCAAATGAGATAAGGAAATTTTGGTATCAGAAACTTTCAGCATATGAAAGAGAAAGAGAGAGAGAGAGAGAGAGAGAGAGAGAGTTGGGCATATACCTTTTACTTGTTTCATTCATTCAACTGTGGCCATACTAGGGCACCACCTTGAAGGGCTTCGGCATACAAATTAACCTCAGTAGGTATATTTTGTATGGTACTTATTCAATTGGTCTCATTTGCCAAACTAAATTACAGAGATGTAAATAATCCAACATTAGTTGTCAAGTGGAGGGACAAACACAGACATACACAAAAACATACACATACATATGTGTGTGTGTTTGTGTGTATATATATATATATATATATATATATATGAGGGGAAGTCAAAAATTACCAGCACTTTCACCATAACATATCTTTATTATTGCCACACTGCTTTCTGCGCATGTGTGCTTATAGTTGGTACTATAGTTGTCGTGATCGAAGTTTGAGCCTGAATGTGCCATTTTTCTATCTGGCTATACACTGTAAGCATGGCCACTCCACTAGGGTGTACGATGAACAGTGCAAGACACAGCACTTTGCTGGCCAACAGTCGGAAGTCAGCAATTTGCACTGAATGCCAAAGCCTAGTGTTGAAGAAAGTTTTGTTGCATGACAATGCATTCCCACAGACGTCTACCCAGTCCATTGAAACCATTAACCAATTGGGTTTTGAGGTGCTGGAACACCCTGCCAACAACCCAGGCTTTGCCGCTTCTGACTATCATATCTTTAGATTGCTTAAAGATGGTTTACGAGGCCATCAATTTCCTATGGATGAAGATGTGAAGGAAGCGGTGCATAAATGATTGTATGACTGACCAAAAATTTTCTTGGAGGGAATACATAAACTTGTGGACTGCTGGACCAAGTGCACCAAAATGGAAGGAGACTATATAGAAAAATGATATACATGTTTATTCCTTGAAAAAACTAAGAGTGCATATAATTTTTTACTCTCCTTCATATATATCACGTGATCAACCAGACTTGGATGTTATTGAACATCACTGGTCACAATGCACTTTGCATTGTTTTAGTTTTCAGATGATGCTACCCTACTGGCTAGGTGAGCAGGCCAAGTCCATTGCAGGCTTACCCATTTACAACTGTGTGTACTGGAGCAATGTGAAATGAAAAGCTCTGCTTAAAAGCATAATGTGCTGCTTGGTCTGGGAATTGAACCCATTATAACTAGATCATGAGTGCAACATCTTAACAACTAAGCCACACCTCCTCTCTCTCTCTCTCTATCTTTCTCTCTCTCTCTCTCTCCCTTTCTCTCTTCTCTTTCTCTCTTCTCTGTCTTTCTCTCTTCTCTTTCTCTCTTCTCTGTCTTTCTCTCTCTCTTCTCTTTCTCTCTCTCTCTCTTTCTCACACACACTTATATGTAACTTAGTGGTTTAGCAAAAGAGACTGAGGGAATAAGAATCAGGCTTTAAAAAATAAGTGCCTGAGTTGATTTGTTCAACTAAAAACCATCAAAGCAGTGCTCCAGCATAGTTGCAGTCCAATGATTGAAACAAGTAAAGGATAAGATACATCTCTTTATTTTTAACATACATTTTCTCTTTCCTATTCTTCTCCTTATTTTCTTTTTTACAGGCTTTACTTTCTTGTGTTTCAATAACTACCCTCACTTACCCTCTTTGTTTTGAATACTATATTTTGCACATCATTAATCCACTATGTTAGCTACATTCATTAAACTCAGAGTAGTAACAGAATAATTTAAACTCTAGATTAAATAATTACACACAATTTCTGTATTGAGTGCTAATCCCTTGTCTTCATAAACTCAGTTGTGCAATCTCACACATTAGCAAAAGCATGCACATACACAGATGTATATGTGTGTATACACATGTGTGTGTGTGTGTGTGTATGTATGTGTGTATGTATGTGTGTATGTATGTACCTTCCACCAGTTACGTCATGTATACATAAAAATGCAAAATAGTGTGCAATGAAAATACCAGTATAAGTTTTTAAGTTGTTTGCATAATTTAGTAACTTATTTTCAAAAAAGAAAAAAACTTTAAAAAATGACATAAAAACCATACTTTATAGAAATATAACCATTAAAATAGTTGTTTTCAACAGTAACACTAAAATGTTGACAATATTCTTGAGTGAAATGTATTCATAAAATATTCAAAAAGTCAAAAATTGTCTGTCTGAACTTTGGAAATTAATAATTTTCAACTAAAATTCTTGTTATTGTCAAACAATGTATTTTGAAGTACATGTCACAGAGTTCATCCCTCTTGCTGATCAAATCTAATCTTCTGAAAATGAAACTATATTAACAAAGAATGATATCTTGGACATTATTTTTCTGAATATAAGGCAGCGAGTTGGCAGAAATGTTAGCACACTGGGCAAAATGCCTAGCAGTATTTCGTCTGTCTTTACGTTCTGAGTTCAAATTCTGCTGAGGTTGACTTTGCCTTTCATCCTTTCAGGGTCGATAAATTAAGTGACAGTTATGTACTGGGGTTGATCTAATCAACTGGCTCCCTCCCCCAAAATTCCAGACCTTGTGCCTAGAGTAAAAAAGAATATTCTTGAGTGAAATGTATTCATAAAATATTCAAAAAATCAAAGATTGTCTGTCTGAACTTTGGAAATTAAATAATTTTCAACTAAAGCTCTTGTTATTGTCAAACAATGTATTTTGTAGTACATGTCACACAGTTCATCCCTCTTGCTGATCAAATCTAATCTTCTGAAAATGAAACTATATTAACAAAGAATATCTTGGATATTATTTTTCTGAATGTATCTTTTGTTTTTTCATTGTTGTAGTCATCGCCTTTGATAGACCACCACCACCACCATCATTATAACAATTTTCTGTTTACTTCTATGCTTCTTCTTGTGCTCTTAATTCAGTCAGGATTTCATTGACATATACTATGTTAGACTTGATTTTATTATCATGCACCAAATAGAACACTTAAACATGCATGACAAATATTAAATTGTCATGAATATGTTACACTTGTACAAAGTACCATTTAATTAACTTTACATTTTAAAAGTCTTATTTATATTTTTAAGATTTTTATTTATTTTTACTTGTCAGCAGTTAGCAAATAATAAGGTGTTTCATATAATACATGTCTTAATTTACATTGTTCTGCACCAAGTTAAAAACGAAAAATAAAACGTTTTATTGAATTAAAATTGTGTAGGAAACCATTTTTGAGGAAATTAAATAATTTTATAAAGGCAGCTAAAATGCCATATTCTTGCTATTTATTGTTAATAGTAAAATTATGGGAAATATTTTTCCAATTTGTGAAGTGAGTTTATACAAAATTTTATAGGAAATCAAATATTTTCAGTATTCAAACAAAGAAGCTAAAACTTTAGTTTGTTTTAAAAAATTTATTTTCTATATTCTTTTAGTTCTTTTTTCTTCAAGAGTTTAAACTATATACATTTAATCTCAGAATATTTTATTACTCTTTACTTCTGATGCTACATTAATGCTTTTAGAAAGGCATTAATGTTTCCAATTCTCTAGTGTCCTACTCTGGAAATCTGTAGTAGTTGTTTAGCACTAGGTCAGTTCTAACTAAGTGCATCTGTGACCATCCCGTCTATTTTGTAAGTCTAAATTTACACTATCTAATGTGATCTTCCTTTTCTAAGATAGAATGTGATTTAAGGAAATCTATCTATTGTTATTTTATAACTTATAGAGCAACTGTGTAACACTTCTTGTGTTAGTTGGCTGCCAATTATAAGTAACTCTTCTTAGTGAAATAGTTACATTTTGATTATATCAACATCCATTTTTTATGATTTACTGAATTTAAAATGTATCATCAGCTCTTAGTAGTTTTGAAACGCTTCTTTCAGAAAAGAGAATAAGTTTTCTGCAACTGTTCTATTTGTTTTGTAGTTTCAGTATCTTTTAATCCTCTTAGCTCTTGTTTTAATGTATTTTGCAGCATTCTTGTGATAAAAATTGTAACTTTTACTTGTTTACCTTCAAATTTTTTCAGTTATTTTGACAAATATTGATACATTTCAAAATTTCTTTTTTGTGGTTAGCTTTGAATCTACTATCATGATATTCTGAAGTCTGTGATCTTATCTATTTTGTATTTCTTTTTGATATTATCACCTCTGGTCTCCTTTCTATTATTATTTGATCAATTTGCACTCAAAAAACCCATAAGCCTATACAACATTCATTTTTAATAACAGTAGATTTTTACTGATTTGGAACCAATTTTCATTTACTTTGAATCCAAATTCTTACTGTGCCCCCTTTTATTTCTTGCCTGAAATGTTTCTTTGTCCATACCATTTACACATAAAATGATTGAAATTTTCATTTTCTTTACCACATTTTGACATTTTGTACCAAACCAAAAGTGAGCTTGTACATGGTCGAATAGCTGGTAAATCTCCCTTAAGTTATTCTTATTTTAGTGTCCCTTATCTGAAATCTTTCATTACACATCCTGTGACCTCTTCAGTGACTCTTCATCCCACAGATTGACACAGAACAGGAGGGGACATGTGTGATGGAGATTCACTGAAGAGGTTACATCGTGTGACCTCTTCGGTGACTCTTTATCCCACAGAATGAAACAGAACAGGAGGAGACATGTAGGATGGAGAGTAACCAAAGAGGTCACAGGATGTGTTATGAAAGACTCTCAAGTTGTTATCTTTAAATAACAAAAGGAAACCATAAGATACTGTAATGCAGGAAAAATCTATTTTACATAAGACTCATGTCTTGAATGCCTTTTATCATAAATTTGCTCAATTGAGGATGTCATGGGGATGGGGAGATTTCAACAATAACTTAAATATTTATTTTTTTATTGCCCACAATGGGGCAATAAAGAGGGGACAAACAAAGACAGACAAAGGGATTAAGTCGATTACATCGACTTCCCCAGTGCATTACTGGTACTTATTTAATTGACCCCAGAAGAACGAAAAGCAAAGTCGGCCTTTGTGGAGTTTGAACTCAGAACGTAATGGCAGATGAAATACCGCTAATCATTTTGCTCAGCATGCTAATGATTCTGCCAGCTTGCCACTCTAACTTAATATAACTTCATAACTTAATATTGAGCCTACAAGGGAGCTTCTGCTTGGCCACCCAACATTTTGGGAATAGCAGCCAGTCTTACTTAAATCATGCCTGTAGAAAAAAAAAGTATAGTGCAATGATTTTATAATCCTTAATGTTCCTAAAAAGAGAGGTTGATTAACTGGATTGGCTTACAAAATCACAAGTTTATTAATCATGGTTGACTTGAGCCTGTGAACATTAGACACTTTACTGGTTTTTGTTAACTTTAAAAGATCAAGCTATCAGAACAAACTTTTATAAAGACATAAGATTCTTTAACTCTCTTGAGTGAAAAATTAGTATAATGCTGGATAAAAATATTCCAAACAGTGGAATGTTTCATGTCTTGAGGAAAAAGAGAATTTAACATTTATGATGTTGCTTCTTTGCGGTTCTAATACTAGGATGCAAAATTGAAGCCTTGCTATATATAATTATATTCCTTTTCATGCTGAGCTGAATCCTCCTCATCCCAAGCTTGACTTAACCTTTTATCTCATCTACATGAAAGACAGTAATAATAATTCTTTCTACTAAAGGCACAAGGCCTGAAATTTGGGGGAGGAGGATAGTTGACAACATCGTCACCAGTACTCAACTGGTACTTATTTTATTGATCTCAAGAGGATGAAAGGCAAAGTCAACATTGGTGGAATTTGAATTCAGAACATTAAGATGTTGTGCCTAAATTAGAAACTATTATTATTGTTGTTATTATTATTTCAAATTCTCACAAGGTCAACTTTGCCTTTCATCTTTTCAGGGTCAGTAAAATAACCCCAGTTGAGCACTGGGGTTGATGTAATCAGCTTACCCTTCCCTTGAAATTGCTGGTCTAGTGTCAGAATTATTATTATTATTATTATTATTATTATTATTATTATTATTGGTAGTGAATAGCAGAATTGGCATAGCATCAGACAAAATACCTTGTGAGATTTATTTTCATCTCCTTGTTTTCAGTTCAAATTCCATTGAAGCTATTTTTTTTTTTTTTTTCATCTTTTGGGTTCCATAAGATAAATACCAATTAAATACTGCGATTGATTTAATTGACTGCGTGCACCTCCCAAATTTGCGGTCTTGTGCTGAAGTTAAAAATTGTTATTATTATCATTATTATTTTCACTATTATCATTCTTACTACCCACCTGCATTCATTTTCTTGTTTCATTGAAAGCGCTAATCTTCTATGCTTAACATCAAGTTGCTGGCAGATGTTCTTCTTTACTGATTTTGTCTGGTTTGATGCCAATAAGAAAAAAAAAAAAGAAAAGAAAAAAACTGTTAGATCAAGAAGGCAAAATACAAGGAAAGTTAAGTTGTTATCATTTTTATGATGTCTGAATGGTATATTTTGTGTTTGTAATCATTCTCCCTTTATCTAAACTATGCTCATTTATCGCAACAGTTTTCATCAAAATTTCCTATTTTTAAAAGAATTTTGTAGTTTGGTTTGATAAGCTAATTTTACCATTTGATTTGTCTTTACAATTTTCATGTCTGTTCTCTTCACACAAAACAGAATAAAATAAAGCAAAAAAAAAAAAAAAATAATAATAATAATGCATAAATAAAACCTGTATTAGATGAGTCTTCAAATACATTTTCTTTTCCAAAATTAATTACAGACAATCTCATTTTGATGTACAAATTTGTAAAAGCTTAATCTTTAGTATTGAACTGTGAATCTCAGTAAACATGATAGAAGCCTGTCATATGTACAACTAATTAAGTTTCTGCCTGCAAAATTTTACTCTCAAGGTTTTAGAGAAGCAGCAACTGTGGTAGAAGAAACTTGCCAAAGGTGCAACACATTGGGATCAAAGTGGGAACTATTTGGTTGCAAAGTGAACATCTTAACCACACAAACATACTTTCACCTTATATAATTACTCTCCTCCAAGCTTTCAGTGGCTTACCTCTTTCTCACTTAGTCTTCATTACTGTCTATTTAGTGTTTGCTTATACATTTTGGACTTCTGTTGGTTACAGTGACTGCAAAATACTGAGTGATTGTCAGGCTTGACAATTTTTCTGAAACTGTTGGCTTTTAGTTACTTCATTTTTTTTTTTTTTTTACGGTGGTCCAACAACAGTGAGGTATTGCTCTTGCATTTGGAACAGTGTTGTTACTAACATGCTAGACCACATCTAAAGAAAGACCACTCCACTGATTGTCATGTAGTTGCTCACCAGCACACACCAACCACTGGTCCACAGACATGTTACTTTGTCATTTTACCTTCTTTATCACTATTGAAGTGGCATCTCTTTTTCAGAGCCAGCTGGTCTCCTGTCACCTCTGCCCAGGATTACTTACTCCTCCTCTTCACGTCACATGTCTTGCTTCCTGATATGACCTAAGTCCCTGCTCTAACCATTATATCAGACCCTTTCTTTCCACAACATTGTTCCTTTCTTGCCCTTGTTTTTCCTTCAGTTGCTCACCATACCAGCCTCATTGTGCCTGTGAAGGTCAGGGCCCTGCCATTTTTTTCACACCAAACTATAAAAATGAGTGGGAAAAAAAGTTCCTCTTTATATATTTCTTAACTGATATGTCTTTGCAGAAAGCTTTGACTTTCTTCTAGTTCTTATAATTATACTTATTTAAAATGTTAGCTTTGTTCTTCGTGGTCTCAAATGCTAGGCCACTTTTCACCATTTTTCAAACTCTGTTGTTAATGAAATCAAGGTTGACACCACATAATCCATAATAGATTTGATGATAAAGAAAAGTAATTGAAATAAGAAATCTCCTAAACTTTCAGCTCTTCAGTGTCTCTTCCATAAACCTATATTTCTCACTGATCCTGAGGAGCTCTCATGGGAACATTCTTTCACACCAAGCTCCCTTGTGGTCATATCATCTGTCTGTCTGTGTGTGTGAATCCCTAAAACTCGAGAACTACGCAACCAATTTCATTCAAATTTTACAGATGCCTTACTTAGGGTTCCAGTTGTGTTTTAGTCAAAATAAATTTTTAACTTCTTGCAGAGTTCGAGCCCACGGCAACATAATATCTCCTCCATTATTTAAGTATTACGTGTCAAAAGTGAAACAAAAACACTCATGTCAAATACTTTCACTTTAAAAATGAAACTATTCCACTAGCTGAAACAATCACATTTCGATACTGTAATGACAGATACTTTCAGAGAGAGAGAAAGAGAGAGAGAGAGAGAGAGAGAGAGAGAAAGAGAGTGAGAGAGAAAGAGAGAGAGAGAGAGAGAGATGTATATGTATATATATAGATGTATATGTACACGTATATGTGTATATATATATATATATATGTATATATATATATATATATATATAGATAGATAGATATAGATCTATATGCATACATGTATATGTATACATATGTGTAGATGTATATATATATATATAGATGTACATGTAATATGTACACATATATACATATATATACATGCATACAGATATCTATACATATATACACACATACACATGGACACAAACGCACACATTAGTCATTTGTTTTCTTATCCAAAATTACGTCAAAAGTACTGAATGGATCTTTATGAAATTTGGTAATTACATTCTATGCATAATGGCCATAATTCCTATGAAAATTCATATATTTTTGATGTTGATGAAATTTTAACCCGAACATAACAGATGAGCATTATTTGTAATTCAACGGTACAACAGTGTAAGACTACCCTTTCAGATATACTTACATTGTGATTTCTGCAATGTGGTGCATAAATTGTCAAGTAAATGAGATGCATCTTTGCCTCCACTGATTAACTTGCAAAGTGTTGAGTAAAATTATTTCGTTGCAGACCTCCTTTGAGTCTTTTTATTATCACTGCGACACACATAGTCCCCAGTTGGTAACATTGATTTCAAGGCCTTCCCAGATGAGAGACTGGTTGTTCTAAGACATTTATCGATTGTAAATTTTGTCTGCAATTTGGAAATTATATTCTATGCATAACGGCCATAACTCCCATGAAAATTCATATATTTTTGATGTTGATGAAATTTTAACCCGAACATAACAGATGAGCACTGTCTGTAGCTGGTCTTCTCTTGGAAGAGCCCCGCTTCTCACATGGACAACTGTATGTTGGCAGCAAAAAAAAACCTATTTTCATATGCTCCACAAGGGAAAACAAGGAACATTGTTTACAACGAGGTGTTATAATCACAACAGCAACAAAGTATGTACATGATCACCTTCTTTTACGAAACTTCATTGACTTTCATATATTTATATTGATATACATATATATACGTGTGTTTGGGTGCGTGTGTGTGTGTATATATATATCTCTATATATAAAGATGAGAATGTCTGTCTGTGTGTCTATCTGTCTGTGTGTCTGTCTGTTTGTGTGTCTGTGTGAATCCCTAAAACTCGAGAACTACACAACTCTCTTGTACAAACCCAGTGAAAATACATATATTTCATATGTCAAAGAAATTCAAGCAATACATATAACACCAAAGTTAAAAACATTCCCAACAATTCCACAATCCCCAACCTCCAGAGCTATTGAAGAAACTGTTATCATCAACTGACCAAGATTCCTAACATTTGCAAAACAAAATTAGACAATACGACGCTGTACTACAGATGACATCATTTGGAACCACAAGAGATTTAACTGAGGCAGCATTCATCCAAACTTTCAAGATCCAACCTCAGATTTATCATCGCATTGTCTCTCTACTACCTCTGTCAAATGAATCACCAAAATTGGCCTTTCATTATTTATAATCTGTACCTGTTTGTTTGGTTATGAAATAAAATACACAAAACGTGTTTCTGAATTACGTGTATTTACTTTATATACATATGAGTTGAAAACTTTCTTCTAGCATTCCACTTAATATCTATGTTCCATGCTGGCATGGATTGGAGAGTTATTAATGTAGAACTATGGTATCGTAGCTACTAACAGTTGAGGGTTGCGTAGTCTAGACGGCGTTTTTAGATTTCATTATTCTCTTTAACCCGGGCAACGCCGGGTATTTCTGCTAGTTAGATATAAGCTTGGAAGCTGAAAAATCTGTGACTCATATTTTATTATTGGAGTCATACCATGTTCCTAGCAATTTCTCAAAAGTGTAAAATAAGTATTATAGGAAGAAAATTGTCAGCATTTAAAGTCCACACCTAGCTGTGTGTTGATTGAATCATATGAAATCAACAGACTGCAAAACTATACTATTATTGTCAACAAAGGTGAAGAATTTTTGTTGTCAGACTTTCATTGTGTATATGGCACCTAAGATTCCTTATCCAGGTGCAAACTTAAATTACCATTCTATTCATTGCAATTATATTCTTTTCTAGCTGTCTAGTGGTCTCTTTATTTGATTCATTAATAGTGAGTCTTCTATAATTACAATTATTTTCCATGTTACCAACTGGAATTGATAATTACCAGCCTTCTCCCTTTCTCCTCTTTAACTTTCTACACAAAGGCATAAGCCACATGTAACCTAAGCACCATGTCTCAAACTTTTACAACTTCCATAAACAAATACCTTAACATTGTTCCATAGAGACTTGATAAGTTAATCTTCTTCAGTAAGACCAAAATTGTATCCACCAGTCATATCAAGGAATCAGTTTGTAACACTACAGCTTTTCTGTCTCCAAACTTGCAACAAATGCTATATCTCACAATCTAAGATTCCTCTATATGTAGCAACAGCATTGCTCCAGAATTGGAAGCAGTAGTCCATTGTGGGCCTCACTTAAGCATTGAACAGTATCTGATATTCCACAAAAAGGCTGATGTATTTTATGCTTCATTAATTTTAATTAAAATTCCACAGTTGTCTTGTTGGCCATTTTTGACCAGAGTTATTTATATAATTCATTGTTCTCATCATTAGAGGTGTAATTTTAAGGCCTGTTACATCAGGTATTCTAGTGCCCAACTTGCAGTATACGTTAATTCTTTCATATCCTTTTTCTACATTGCATGCACTGACGTTCTGCAACTCATACATTTGTATCAATTGTAGAAAGATCTAGTTTACTGCTGGCAGACATTCTTAATAGTAACTATGTAAAGAAGTAGTAATGGTATAGAAAATGTTAGGTTGACTTGCTATTTGTTCTTAACGCTGAAGGCATGCTTGGGAATTTTTCCAATGTCATTAAAATAAATAGAAAAAAAATCCCTTTAGGTCAGTATGTTGGCTATTACATATCTGGTTAGATTTTAAAATTTTATTATGGTTTCTAGCATTTTTATGTTATCTATTCCAATTGGTTCATGAAGCAAATGTGTAGGGATGTGTTGTATTTTCACTGCATTGAATTTAACATCATCACTGAAGAAATTGAGTGCTACAAAAAGAATTATTTCCTGATCTCACCTTACACCTAAATTAGACAAAATTAATTGATCAAGTCGGTCTTAGGAGTCTATATGCTAACAATGTTTAATAGGCCAAAACATGCCCATAGATGTTCCTTGCCCACAAACATATATGCTTCCCTTCTTTTAGGCATGTAAATTAACCTTGAGAATTAATTCAACATTAATTATGTTGGCATGGGTTTGGCAGTGTGGTAAGAAGTTCATTTTCAATTACATGGTTTTATGTTCAGTCCCACTGTTTTGCACCCTGGGCAAATGTCTTTTACTATAAAATTTGGCTAACAAAATCCTTGTCAGTGGCCTTAGTAGATAGAAACTGAAAGAAGCTCATTGCGTGTGTGTGTGTGTGTGTGTGTGTGTGTGTGTGTGTGTGTGTTTGAGTGCATGTATGTTGTTTTGACATCATGTGACAGTTGTAAAATGGTTGTCACTGTCATAGAAACAGTGTCATTCATTTCCAGTATTTTGTGAGAGTATGTCTGGCCATGGAGAAAATATTACTTTGTGTGGAAACAGATGAGGGATGGAGACCAGAAAGGCACTCAGCTGTATAAAATCTGCATCAATAAACTCCATACAAGCATGGAAAAGTGGACATTAAAATGAGTTATCTTGAATTTATTTCTCCTTTTCTTTAAGAGTCACTGAGAATTGCTGCTAAATTCTTTTCATTCTCCAAGAAAGAAAATCCATTCAAATAAGACCCCTTTTAGCATATAGCATTAAGCATATTATCTCTTAACTTTATAACCCAGAATTGTGTCCTTGGCTTATTTCCGTTATTTCCTTTAGCTCAGTTTGTCTTTTTATTATGTCAGTTATACTCAGAAAAATTTATTCTTAACTTTTTTCTCTTTTTAAAAAACTTTGTCAACTAATTAAACAAGCTCGAGTAAAGTATACTATGTTAATGAAATGTAATAGACTGAAACATGTGCATAGTTGTCCCTCTTGCTTACAAATAAAGATTAAACTTCCCCCTGACCTAAGGATGTATATTAAATTTGAAAATTTATTTATTTCCTAAAACTCTGCCTCCCTTTTCTGTGATTTGCATTAGCAATTACTGCTAGATTTTTTTCCTCCTTTTGTTGAGAGGAACATTTCTGTTAAGATTTTTGTATGCAACAACCAGTATATCAACCTTCAACTTATTTACTTCATACCTGCAGTGTGCCAACAGTTTTCATTAAAATGTATGGCATTTGGTTATCAACTGAATCTACATAAAAAAAAAAAATAGTTCTTCCTTTTCCTTTTTAATTTTTTTTTTTTTTGCAAACATTTACAAGGCAGTTTTTGTCTTATTTGTTGCTGTAGCAAAACAGTTTACGGAGTAAACTTGACCTAATCCTCATCATAAATTATTGTAAGTGCTGACTTGGTCACCAATGGAGAGGTTGGGTAAAGATTTGCCTCATTAAAATGAAGGGTTCACCCATTAAGAAATTTTATTTCATGACTGTACACATGTATATTATTAATAACGACAAGAGTACCATTCTAGATACAGGACAGACGTTCACTACTCTTCTATCTACAGGCTGTACTGTAAGTCATAGAGCATGACTATGAATAATCAGATTGTTGCTCTCCCACATTTTCACCTACTTCACTAAAAATTATTTGTCTTCTCCACTCACTAATTGTTAATTATTTGTATTTCACACTTAGCATTGTTTCTGTTTGTTTGTCTGTCTGGCATGACAGCCACCCTACTTTCTGTCTAAAGAAGGACTACTACTTCTCATTTCATGAAAAGCAACCCCCACCTCTCTGTCACATCATCAACTTATCCCTCGCTTTCTGTCTCTCTTTCATTTAGTTAAAGTATAGTACTTTTTTATTTTTTTGCCTACCTTTACTACAGGAGTTCTTTCTCTGTCTCTAGATTCCTCTCTTCCTCAGCTGTTGACCATTTATTTCTTTCATCTATCATTCTTTATCTCTCTTCATCTTTGTAACTGATTGTAAACCTTTCTTTTCTCTCTCTTATTTCTCTCTAATTTACCTATGTACCTACCTCACATAACTCTCCCTCACTGTTCTCCTCTATCTCATCCTTTTGCTATCACTTTTCTCCCACCCATCTTTCTTAGATACATAATTCTAGTCTTTTTCTCAGTTTATTAACATATAATCATCCTCCAAATTAATTTTCCCTATTACTTATATTTCAATCTATCCACAGAAATTATTTTTGGTGTTTATTATTTGAAGTTGTCTGATTCTAAGTCTATCCTAGAGAAGTTCTGTGATCAAAGGCATTCAAAATGCCAAATATACTGGAAACATACTCTCCTCTGTCAGTCATCAGTGAGTTGTAGCCTTGAGAAATTTGGTGAAAGCAGTAGATTGTTATCTCAACCCCTCGACCTCAACAAAACATTTAACCATTTCTGCTATGTGAGTTTCCTGTCAAAACTGCTTACCAACAAAGACGTTAGTCTCTCGTAGTTCAAGAAAGACAGTCCTGCAATTTCTTGCTGTTCAGCCTGTAAAAATAATTTGTGCATAGCAATCAAATGCATGTGCTCTACATTAGCTGTCACACTCCATCAAATCAATGTTGCTTGAAAAGGTACATGGTGTACCATACATTAGGTGTTGAGCAACATGAGATGAAGTGTTTTGCTCAAGACCACCACCTGATCCAGGAAATGAAACCTGATCTCACTATCATGAATGCAACACTCTAACCACTAGGTTATGTACCTTTGCACTGCTTACCAGTAAGCTTCATCTATCTCTCATCACTTACTTTGGTGACTTTCAGTCAGATGTGCTATCGTGGCATATGCTGATGGAACTCTTTCTTTATTCTAACTCTGGTATGCCTCAGGGCTTGGTTTTGTCCTTCACCCTCTTCCTTCTATACATCAATAATCTACTTGTCATCACCTTTGGCAATGCCCACTTTTACACTGGTGATATCATCTTTCAGTCCTCCTTAACTTTCTGCATCCAAGTGTAATTCACATAGACCTTTTAGTACCACACCAAATCTACTCTGAACAAAATTCAGCCATGCCAGACTTATATTTTTCAGCAGCAAAAAGCACAATCACTGTACATATCAAAAAAAAAAAAAAAAAAAAAATGAAGCTAGGATGCTCACAATAGCTCAAAAATCTAGGCTTCACAATCACTGAAAATCTCTCTTGGCAAACATACCGTTACAACATAGCAAAGACTACATATCAAAGATTGGCCTTCTGCTTCAAAATCAGAAAATACTTCAACTTTCCCTCCCACTTAGCTAAGACCTACACTGAAGTAATACTTCTACATCCAAGATTGTTCTGCTGTTAAACACATATATATTCTAGACATAGCCAAAGAAATGTCACTTGACTGACTGACACAAATTTTCTTTATAATACACAGAGGTGTGCTGTTGCGTCTCCTTGTCTTTTCATCCACAACTACAAAGGGCTCTGTCCCTTGTAGATGGTTAATTTCATATGATCTCCACTAAGTCACTGCTGATTCACTCATCATCCTTCCTTTGATTATCCTTGTTGTGTCCACTCTTCTTGGCTTAGTACTAGCCAATGCACCCATTCTTTCCTCTTCCTTATGTTGACCTTCTGGAATTGCACCCTCCTCCCCTGCACGTTTTTTTTCTTTTACTGATGTTAACTTGCAGGAGTTCAACCAACACATAAATGGCATCAATCTCACAAGTCCTAGGGATCTTAAGAAAGCTTGCCTCCACTTCCTCTCAACTAAACTAGTAAAAGTTGATATATATATACACACACACATGCACACACACATATATATACATACACACACTGGAGTGGTTGGCGTTAGGAAGGGCATCCAGCTGTAGAAACTCTGCCAGATCAGATTGGAGCCTGGTGCAGCCTTCTCTTCTGGCTTGCCAGTCCTCAGTCAAATCGTCCAACCCATGCTAGCATGGAAAGTGGACGTTAAACTAAGATGATATATATATATATATATATATATATATATATATATATATATATGCACAAACAGACAAATAAAATTGCAATGATTATCCTGTGCTTCTGTCAGGTATTATATCTCTTTCTTCATCTCTCTCTCTCTCAATGCTTTCATGTAAATTAGGGAGATTGGGTTGCTATTTCAAACATCAAGTGGCTACATAGAAGCTTCCTTTGACTTGTTTATTGGAAGATTACTATTTTTTCTGACACTATTTAAATCTACCAGCCCTTTCATTCATTTCTCATGTATATTTTAGATTGTTAATATCTTCTTTTTTTTTTTTTCAACTCTCACCAACCACAAACAACAGCTGTGAACAGATTTACACTTTTCAAATTCATAAGTTAATAGTTTATCTGTCTTCTTATTTACTTGTTTATTTTGCCCTGTTTATTTAACTTTACTTCAGTATCTAAAACATGATGATACTTCACACATATTCTTTAAAAAGTTTGTAGACAAGTTGTTTGCATTGCTTGACCTTGAATGCATAATGTTGAAGAAGAGATTCAAGTGATTTTTGTTTGATAATTTCTCCATGACCTGATTTAAATTCCCCATCATTATGTCGTTTTTGGCACTCCGTCGCTTACGACATTGAGGGTTCCAGTTGATCCAACTAACGGAACAGCCTGCTCGTGAAATTAATGTGCAAGTGGCTGAGCACTCCACAGACACATGTACCCTTAACGTAGTTCTCAGGGATAATCAGCGTGACATAGTGTGACAAGGCTGACCCTTTGAATTACAGGTACAACAGAAAGAGTAAGTAAGAGTGAGAGAAAGTTGTGGTGAAAGAGTACAGCAGGGTTCGCCACCATCCCCTGCCTCATGGAGCTTTAGGTGTTTTCGCTCAATAAACACTCGCAAACCGCGATCCTATGACCGTGAGTCTGCTGCCCTAACCACTGGGCCATTACGCCTCCACTCCCATCATTATAAATTTCTAGTAAAAATCATGAACAATGCAACTTCCCATTTCTTCAAAAATTCTGCAGTGCCATCTTATATTTTTATTTATTTATGTTTTTTTTTCCATTTTATTCATTTCATTTCTATAGTTTTGTGTCATATTGCAAGAATTTATGCTCTCACCTTGGCAGCTGGAGTTCATTTCTTCTTCTTCAGAAAGGATCTGTTTTTTTTTTTTAATGCTATTTTTTGGGTACAATTAATTTGGGAGTAAACAACAACAGCAGTAACAACAATTCAACTGTTATTGCCAAAGTAAATATATTCTCTTGTAATTTTAATTAAAAACTCAATGATTCAGACTTAATTTCCTTATTTTAAATTCATGCCAGTTTAACTGGATTTATATTGTATACCAATTCAGAATACCTACATGCATACATACATAGTGAGGATGTATGACCTAGTGGTTAGGGTGTTGCATTCATGATTGCAAGATTGTGGTTTCAATTCCTAGACTGAGTGGTGCATTGTGTTCTTGAACAAAACACTTCATCTTGCATTGGGCAACTGTCTTCTGCAATAGCCTCAGGCTAACCGAAGCCTTTTGAGTGAATTCGGTTGATGGAAACTGAAAGAAGCCCATTATATATATATATATTTATGTGTCTGTGTTTGTTCCCCTTCCATTGCTTGACAACTGATGTCAGTGTGTTTATATCCCCATAACTTAGCTGTTCGGCAAAAGAGAACAATAGAATAAGTACTAGGCTTAAAAAAAATAAGTCCTGGGGTTGATTTGTTTAACTGAAGGCAGTGCTCCAGCATGGCCACAGTCAGATGACTGAAACAAGTAAATGAAAGAAAATATAAAACAATTTCTAAAGTGTCAATTGTAACCTCTTGTTACGTATTATGAGTTATATTACCCTATCCCTGTGGTTCTCAGCCTTTTCACTTCCAAGGACCTTGTTTAAATGAGTTTCCTCATGGACTCCTTTTAATATACTTATCCACACATACATACACACACACACATATATATACACACACACACACATATATATATATATATATATATATATATATATATATATATATATGAAATTTTGTATTTAGTTCACAGACCCCCAGTACTACCTTTGCAAATCACCAGGGATCCATGGACCACAGGTTGAGAACCACTGCTCTAGACAATTAAATGTAGCATTGATGGTGACTCAGTATTTCTGATTTTTTCTCTCTTCTTTTCAAGTGGACAAGTTGCTTTAAAGCATTGGGTGATGTACATTTGGCTGTTTGTTAGTCATTCTTTACAATCTGCATTAAAATCTTGTATTTTGCAATGTTGAAATCATATCTAGGTTAACAAGTTCACTTCACAATCACATGAGCGAGTGTTTCTGATATAGTCTTTGACTAACTGATATGCTGTAGGTGAAACTGGTACTCAGAAACTGTGCAGAAGCCGTCTGTGTATATGTGTGTGCGTGTGTGTGTGTGTATGTTTGTGTGTATCCATCTCTTTGTTTTTGCTGTAGTTTGAAAAATATAGTATTTTCAAATTTATCTTGTAACTTATTTGTGCAACATGGTGGGATTGCTGAGGTAAGTACCAGATTTAGAAATAAGTACTGAAGTTGACATGATCAACTAAAAGCCTTCAAGGTGGTGCACATGTCTAGCTACAATCTGATCCTTTAAAAGAGTAATATATACACACACACACAGAGTTCCCATTTTACAAATGAGAGGAAAATACCCAACATACCCACAGGCATATGTCATAGTGGTTAAGAGTGCAGGCTACTAGCCCTAAGATTCTGAGTTCGATTCCAAGCAGTAACCTGAATAATAGTTATAATATCGGAAAAATACCTTAGTAATGAGAACCCAGTTTCGAAATTCCCCCTGGACCCCTGATGAAGGATAGAGAATACATCTGCTGAAATGTTGTGTTTACAACAAACAAGATGAGGACAAATATCTGTCAAATGTAAATAATGTAAGTAATGTACATAATTCTTCATCTCTCAAATATAGAACTGTATTACCCAACATATATTGTAGAATATAATCTTTATATTATTACTGAGTTAGAACCTGCTGTGTTGCTATTCTGTTTCACAAGATGCACGTATAATCAGGTGTAATTGATGAATTTTGTTCTCAGTTGTAATACCAAATGTTATTGGTCAAAGATAGGATTAAATTTTGTTTCTCATGTTTCATTAGTTTCCCTCCTCTCTATCAAAGGAAGCACAAGCAGTTTCACACACATGTATACACAACAAAACTTCTACCTACCAAATTCACTCACAAGGCTTTAGTTGGCCTGTGGCTACAGTAAAAGACACTTACCCAAGGTGCCACACAGTGGGTCTGAATCCTGCACCCCCCCCTTTTTTTTTCACCTTTGAAAAATGCAATTCTTTGCCATAGAAACAAGAAAGACTACTCTCACACCATACCAGTCACCAAGGAAAAATGCCCCCCCACTCCATCCTTACAATGACCTAAGCAAACCTATAGGTGAGGTAGTTAATTTTGCTTACTTCATTGATATTTTTGAGATCTGGTAGTAATGTTTGAACCAAATAATTACCCCTTTATATTTTCAGTTCAATTTTGTTCACTTAAATTAAAAAAAAAAAGAAAACTAAATAACAGGTGTAAACTTGGATCTAACTGTTAACACATACACCTGCACACCCACTAACACTCATGCACATGCATATATATAAGAATTATATTAAGTTACCTTGCCTAATTGATTTAGATCAGTTTGCATCACTTTATGAAATATTGCATATTCAAGATGTTTAATATCTGATATTATTGTATTAATGAAACAGGTGCATGTTTCTCATTCTCATGAAATAATGTTACTAGATGAAGAGAATTTCTTTCTTTTCTGGATTTTTTTTCCTTTAAATTTTGCTTACCTAACTTATTGCACACTGCTCTTTAATTCCTCTTATCTTTCTTTGAAATGGGGCAGGTTGTAGCTATCAATTTTTCTCTCTCTTTGTTCTTATTCTTGCGTGTGTGGGTGTGTGATATATTAACATCTGTACATATCTGTTTGTGTATATATATATATATATATATATACTTTAAATAAAACCCTTGATTCAATAACTTCAATAACACTGTACAAACTCTATACTCGGAATGACCAATATTAAAGACTATTGGATTTTACTCATCAGGTATTGGAATCTTATATGTATACCATTCTGCCCAAATCATGGATTTACAAATACGATATCCCTGCATATCTCACATCTATTTTCATTCCTCCAATTCACTCTCTATTTTGTATCTTATCTAAATTAACTATTGCTTAACCATCTTCTCACACTGTTTCCGATGAAGAGATATAATAAATATCCTGGAAACAGCTGTAAGACCTTCTATTTATAAATGTTCTAAAATTTACACAGCCTTGGTTTTTTATCTCATTACGAAAAGCAAATCTTTATATATATATTCATAAGTTTATATGATTATTATTATTAAGTGAGAGAGCAGTGCATGCCATCAAAGTGATGGGTAAAATATTCAAAGCCCAATATACACATCATAACTACCTGTCCAATAAGGGTACACTAGGCACATGCATTACAACCATATGTGTGTGACATAGGGATCTCATATCAAGATAAACAGTGCATGACATTGCAGGTGGGGGCTCTGTTAGAATTTTCTACAGGTTGAGTAGCCTACCCTGCTCATAAGGTCCCTGAATAAGGGTTGTTTAAGGCTGTTGAATGAAATACCCATGTTTCCAGAGGTGAATTATTCAAACCCCCAAAGAATTTCTCTCAACACGTGGCTATGATGCTCTCCCAGGATCAGAGATGCACATATCGTCTGCCACCAAGGGACATGCTCAACTGGTTACAATCAAACAACTTACAAGCAAATCTGTGGTATTGAGCAGAATATTTGTTGTAGTCCATCTTTTATACCAGGACAAAACATGCATACATGATAACACTTCCAATCAGTTAAGTTCAGAAGCCATGAGAGCCAGTGCTTCGTACTACATCAGGGCATTTATTATAATTATAATTATTATTATTATTATTATTATTATTATTATTATTATTATTATGGTGAGCTGGCAGAACTGTTAGCATGCCGGACAAAATACTTAGTGGCATTTTGTCCATCTTTACGTTCTGAGTTCAAATTCCAGCCAGGTCGACTTTACCTTTCATCATTTCAGGTTTGATAATTTAAGTACCAGTGAGACACTGGAGTCGATTTAATCGACTATCCCTCTCCCTGCAAAATTTCAGGCCTTTTGCCTTTAGTAGAAAGGTTATCACTATTATTATTTGTTTTTCTTTTTATCACAGGTTTTGTTGGAACTCCTGGAGTCTTCCATGTATAGCAGTCTTGCTCTCTGCAGCCTACGGTACCATGCTATCCGTTCTTTTCAGTTGTCTTATACTTTCCTGATTAATCTGGCTCATCTAAAGAGGCAAACCTTTTGTAACAGCTCTACTGGGCACTCTATTCCAATATCCTTTATATTCCTTTTGATGCCTTCTGATACTGTCCCCAAGGATCAACAATAATTGTCCCTATCTTCACCTTCATTTTCCAAAGCCAGGCTATTTTGTACTTAAGAGGGTTGCATTTATCTTCTTTTTTTTTTGCCTTCTTGACTGTTTGTGGGTCAAAGGGGCATACAACATCAACTATGTAGCACATGTGGTGCACCTTGTTGACCATCACTAGGTCTGGTCTGTTTTGCTCTAGCACCTGATCTGTTTGGATTGGGAAATCCCAGATGATTTTTCTAGTCTCTGACTCCACCACTCTCTGCGGTTTGTACTCCTACATCTCTCTAGCCCCCATTTTTCATGCAGTTTCCAGTATAGTAATTTCACTACCTGATTGTGTTGCCACAACTTGTAGTGGGTTTTGGAAAGTCTAGGGCATTCGTTCATGATATGGGCAATGGTTTCATCCACTCTGTTACAGATGCGGCATAGCAGAGAAGACAGCATTCTGGCAGAATCATTACCTCACCGAATTTCTTCCATTTATTTTGTTCTGAATTCAAATGCTATAGAGGTTGACTTTGCCTTTCTTCTTTCTGGGGGTTGATAAAATAAGCACCCCTCAAGCACTGGGGTTGCTAGCAGAATCGCTAATGTCAGAGAAAATGTCTTGTAGTATTTCTTCTAGCTTTTTACATGTAATAATACTGACAGTAAAACTCAGTGACAATCATTCAGGAAACCAAGGCCAAACGCTTGCAATAGTCTGTGCTCTGTTAGAGGCCTGCAAGGTCTAAGTTATGACATTGTTCTCAACCTTCCTTCCAACATGAGTACATCAAACACTCTGTCTATATTTCTCTCCTTGTCTCTGCCTTATATCTTTTGCGTTCTTTATCTCTGTCTGCCTGTCTCTTTCTCATACATGCATTATTGCCTGTGTGTAGAAGAGATAGGCTTCCTCAATGTGAGACAATAGTAACACAACCAGGAGTAAAGTAAATATACCATTCAAAAAAATGTAGCTTGTGGATAGGGGAAACAAAAACCCCCAAAAGAAAAAAAATTCCTCATTTATAATTTAGTGTCACAGTAAATGCTTCTTTGGCTATAGATTTAAAGAAGTGCATTAAATGTCAGTCTCCTTTATACTGAGCAGCAAATTGCCTTGACTAGCGTAAATCATGTTGTTGCTATGTATTGTTAATAGTAAGGGTGAGCACTATATTTTCATCATAAAATAACTTGATGATATTAGTTTAGATATGTGCTCTTAAAATAACTGGCAGTATTTTAGAACTCCATCAAGTATTCCATACACACATAAACACTAATGTGCGTGTGCACACAAACACACACATTGTACTTAAGAATATATTTTTAGCTTTGTCCTAAAACAGTTTGAGTAACAATCATGAATTTAGACCTAGTTGTGTTTCATTAGCCTTTGGTATGATTACAATCTCCTTATAATATTCATAGAATTCCATAATTAATATTCCCTAATATATATATATATATATATATATATATATATATATATATATATATATATATATATATATATATTAATAATAATAATAAAGGAGTTACGATGCAAATTCAGTTGAACCATGCACATACACTCTCACACACATGACATCTGATTTTTTGTTGGTAGTTAATTTATAATATATTGATATATATATATATATATATATATATACAATTACAAAATAATATGATATATAACACACAGGTTTGAAAAGAAAGCACACAGAATCAGGGAAACTAGTGGCAGTACGCATTGGTAAAAATTGTACTTATTGATTGAATGTAAAGCTTCTTTAACTGTAATGTGAGAAGCGAATTTGCAATACCTTTGTTTGATTACTCTGGGGTATAACTCAAAGTTTAACCATCACTGCATTAGTAAATTAAATAACTTGAATGTAATTTAATGTAAGTAATTTTTGAGAACAATACTCAATAATCTTTAGAGGGAAAAATAAACTGTACTGGCTCATGAGTAATTTATATATAACTCTGTAGGTGCAGGCATGGCTATGTGGTTAAGAATTTTTCACTTCACAAACTGTGTAATTTTGCTTTGCAACAATGTGGTTTCCACAAATGTCATTTATTGCAAAGTGTGGCATTGTAGGGATGTGTCTTATACTATTGCTTCAGGTTTGCCAATAACTTGTGAATGAAATTTAATTGGTAGAAACTGTATGGTAGCCTGTTGTCTATACACACATGTAGATACAGTTTGTTTTCAAGTATCTTTGGCACTTGTTGGACAGTGGCAGTGTCTGTTAAAGTCATAAACAATATACCCTGCTCTGTGGTAGTTTGATGTGCAAAGACCTTATTTGGAAACATGCAAATGTTTGCATTAGGAAAGAAATCTGGCCATAGAATACTGCATCAAGACTTCACAAACCACCCATGTCACCAGAGGAAATACTAACAATAGCTTGATGATATTGATGATGATGGCCTTTCTATTGATTGGCTTTTATTATTATTCTTGCATACACAGCAGATCTTGGCCAGTCTCACCAGATTATAAGTTTTTACCCTTTATATTTAATAAGTTGTAGATTAGAAAAAATAGTTTTTTTCAAAGTTTAGATTAAAATATGGCATATATAAAACCGGAAAATTTAACCAAAGAAAATGCAAGCAAAAATCAAAGCAAAACAAAATTCACTTTATTCTATGTAACTATATTTTAAAGAATGTTGCTATATATTTGTTTGAAATCCTCTTTATAAAAGA
>NC_142930.1:89563221-89593221 GCF_046866305.1 Octopus bimaculoides | reverse complement strand
GTATCCAAGACAAAACAAATGATTGTGATGTCGTAAATCTACTTGATTAAGGATGGATCAAGAGTAAACAACAACAACAGCAAAACAACATACGCTCCGTCTAATTTCTTGTGGACCATGCTAAATTGAGAAATATATAAGCCGAAGAGTTCTTGGATTGGGTAGCTTTTAACCTTTTTAATACTAACCCACTTGAAACTGCTTCTGGCTCTGTAGTACAAATGCCTTGTTTTCATAAGTTTTGAATCGAAATCTTTCACCAAACCTTAGTCACAGTTTATGTTCCTAACATTAGCTTAATGATAACTAAGTTATTTTACTAACTTCTTTGTTATATTTAAAACTAATTGAAAGAAGCACAGAGTATCTCAGAAATATGGTAATAAAAGGGTTAAACAGATCATTTCATTTCACATTACTCCAGTTTACTCAGCTGTATTGAGTACCACCCAAGAGTGCTGGTGCAGTTCTTTTTCTATCCAGTAGCCACATCCTGGAGAGTCCACAAGGTCAAGGGTGAGGATACTGAGAGGGTGATTGTGACTGCTCATGGCTACGTGGGCACCTAAAGTAAAACAACTAGAAAAATATATGGTACATGTTATGTGTGATGACTGACTGTACTTCTGTATTATAAATTTTGCTGGAGGTGAAACACTGCTTGATTCATTCTTCCTATCTTTCAAGCTGTATTTGCTTTTTAATGTAGATGTCTGTTCTACATGTTTGTATAGTGATAATATGGTTATATTTGATAATAAACAGATTTGCAAGACTGTAGGTTCTATAGTTACTTCATTATTAGGAATATAGATTTAATTATTTTCAATGATCTATTCAAATGTTTGGTTCAGTAGATTTGCAAACTATTTGGAAAATGCTATTCATCCATATCATAGATTTAGTTCGGAAGTTGCGAAGGTCAGGTATAATGAAATATTTTCTCTTAACTGTAAATTTACTCGACTAAATTTAATTAGCCACTGAAGATACAATATGATAAAATATCAAACCTGTTATACAAAATTACATGTAATTTTTATTCTAAAAGTGCAAGAAACAACATTAGAAGCCATTTCTGTGATCTGCTGTTTGATATTAATATTTGTTATGTTTAATGGTGAAGCAACCAACTAGTTGTCAGTCTGCTTACACATACACATTGTGTGTGTGTGTGTGTGTGTGTGTGTGTGTGTGTGTGTGTGTGTGTGTGTGTGTGTATAATTTTCACACATACACAAACACACACACACATATAGCTATGTATTTATGTATAGATATATACACAGTAATATACACATATTGTATATACAAAAATATATACATATTGCTTACACAGCCATATATATATATATATATATATATATATATATATATATACATATTGCTTACACAGATATATATATATATATATATATATATATACATATTGCTTACACAGATATATATATATATATATATATATATACATATTGCTTACACAGCCATATATATATATATATATATACATTGACATCTGAGTGTGAATGTGTATATATGCATGCACAAACATAGACATAGAAACAGAGACGTGTAATTTTGGATAACACTTGTTGAACTTTTTTTTGAAATCACCGATTATAACTTATTTTCTCTGCTGCAGGCAACTTTGGCCCTATTCTCTGTAATTCATCTTCGCTTTGATACTTCTGTATTATTTGGTAATTTGGAATTAATTCAATTCAGGTACTTTTACTACTAACCCATTTCATTGCTATTTGTTTATGCAATTAAACAAATTTATTTACATTATTAGATATTTCTCTGGTCACAATTTTTATTTCATATGATTCACATTTGTAATATTCATACTCCTCTACAATGAGATTCCAATTTATTACAAAATAAATTAGTCTATTTAGATATTGGTAATGAAAATTAATTTCCATTTAACTTTGTGTTAACTAATTTTCAGTTTTATTATACATGGGGGGAGAGAGAGAGAGAGAGAGTTGGAAGAAACTGTAGTTGCACAAAGTTAAATAAATGCCTTATGTTTATGTAATGTTTACTCTAGGTCATCTTTGATTGAGCAGACATAATTGAATACATTCCAGCTATGGCCATCTTGTCTTAGATAAACATAAGTTTATTTAAAACTCATTTGCCTCTGTATCTTCCTTTCCTTTTAATATTAATCCTCTTTTTTTAAGACGGTGCAATGTGATTTGAGAGAAGTTGATTGCCTTTTTTAGCACTTTGAGCTTCTTTTTAGAGGTTCCCTTACTGGTTCTGAATACATTAGCTAGTTTATGTTCTTAATTCATTTAAGTTCTAGGAATATACCACTCAATTCAACTGAATTTATCATTCTCTTGAAAAAAAAAAAAAAACTGGCAATATGGCCTATTCAAAAGAAATCAATTTTATGAACCTAGGTGAAAAGTTTTTCACCAAATTTTACATAGAAAATCAATTTTTAGTATGCACCTTTCCTGTTTATTTTGTTACCATTCAGAAATATTATTATATTCAGAATTATTATATTATATGAAAGAAAAAACAGAAAATCAGAACTAATTTAATTTATTCAAAAATAAAAAAAGAAGTAAAGTAATTCTTTTTTACTGAAACAACTTTTTTAAAGTTATTCTATGGTTTCTAGATATTTTTCCCAGAACTTGAAAATTTATATATTGTTTTCAAACTTTTGATAAATATTATTTATTCTTTTATTCTATTATATGTTGTTTATCCCCGAGTTGGTCTTGATTTGAGCAGAACATTGTTGCTTTGACCATAGTTACTATCAAATGTGTCCCATTTTTAGGACAGTAGGATTTTTAGTGAGACTCAGTTGGTATTTCTAGTAGGTGAAGATACCACATAGAGGTCCACTCATTGGTTTGTGTTCCATTATGTTAGACATATCTATGATTTCATAACATATAATTATAAAAAAAGTTAATGAATTTCATTGAAAATTATGAATAACACTCCAAGATTTCTTTAAGTGTACCAATTGCAACAATCTCAGAGACATAATTAATTTGAGATTAGAGCTAATATTTCAGGTGTTATTTAAAATAATTACAAAATTTAAAGTGGATCTTATTGATGATATACTTCATATTATGTTTTCTTCTCCTGGACAAAATATCATTAACATAAATATAGAAAGTTTAATTTTGTAGGACATGGCTAATGACTTAACCATCAGTGTAGGTGATTTTAACAAACATTTATATGTGAATGACTTTTGAATAAGAGAAAATAACTTATTTGATTTTAAATATCATCATCCTCATTGTTCTGTCCTTTTTACCATGTTTGCATTGGTTAGGAGAGTATTTTTTTTTCCAGTTACAGCTGGTGGCATGTAAAAGCACCCAGCCCATTCTGTAAAGTGGTTAGCATTAGGAAGGTCATCCAGCCATGGAAACCATGCCAAACCATCCAACCAATATCAGCATGGAAAACGGACATCAAACAATGATGATGATGAAGATCAGAAACCTTTGCTATCTCTTTCATGTAACTCAACATATACTGTCTTTCTTTCTTTGGCTTCTTTATCTGCAAACTCCTTCCACTAAGATCACTTTACCCTTTTTGCTCCATATTTCCATATATATTTCTTTTGTATGCCATGAATATCCATACCAGTGCAGTGTTCTATCTTGCACACTACAGCAGTTTCTTCTTACACACTCAGGGAAGATTAGCTGCTACAAACTCAATCATAGACTGACTTTTAGACTGAATGAAAATAAATTAAGATGTTCCAGTATGGAACACCATTAAAAGAATAAATAAAAAATTTTCATTTTTTTTCTTTACCCCTCAGCTCACTTCTGTTCTGTAATAAAAGCATGCTAACATTACACATGCAACCAAGCATGCTTACCACATCTCTATCCAGCTTTTGCACATCATCAACATTCAGTGCTCACATTTTACAACCATACAGTGTCACACTTCATACACAACCATCAGAGAAACTCTTTGTTGCCAAAAGAGGCAATAGCTCCCTGAATATTTTTCAGGAGTTAATGGCATTGCTAATTACTGTTTTTTTTTTTTTTTTCCAATATATGACAATATTTAATAAGAATTTCATCAATATTTTCTTTTTATTTCTTCTTTCTGCAACCACTTTTAATGTCTATTTTCACTTCACTCCCTTTGAGCTGGATAAATCTGCAATGTTGCAGTAGTATACACGCCTTAAATCTGTATAGCTTCATTTGAAGCACAAAATTGTTTCCACTTACTTATTCCAGAGTATACCTTGGTCTATATTTACTGCAGCTTACCATTCACCACCAACTGTAATATTTCATTACCCAACATTACATGTTTTTACCAATGAAATTGACTCTCCTATACACATCAGCAAATACCTTTTATGAATAGTCACTTTTCAGCTTTGCTATTCTCAACTTTTCTCATGGCTTAATATTTCACAGTCAATGGAATATTCTCAACTCATTTCCTTCAATTTCTATAGATTCTATATATTCTTCTTTACCCATTTTTCAATGTCATACAACATCAAACTTCCTATACATGATATACATGTACATCTATTACTAGTGTACCTACATAATATATTACTGAAAGATTTGTCATTTTGAAATATTCTCATATGCTTAAAACATATATAACTTTTTGTAGTATGAAATTTGATGAATAAACACTAAGTTCTCAGTAGTATGTTGCAGATACTGAACTGGTTGCATAGTTTCTAACTATAATATCATTATATCAGTTTGAGTAATTCCTGTTAGAGCAGATCTATAATAAGAAAAGCATTCTACCTGTGATCAGCTTGCTTTTTGTTTGCTGTTTGATATAGTATATCTAAGATTACAGTACCTAATTTTGCATTCCCCTCCCCTTTTTTTTTTAAAGCAGTAGGGTATAATCTAGAGGAGATTTGATTGCTATTTCTTACATATTAAGCAATCACATAGAGTCATACCTGCTGGCTCATGAAAAGTACAACAGTTGTTTTCAATTGGAAACCTTCTTGATGAGAATAGTTAGTTGCTAACACAAAAGTTTGAAATGATTCAAACTTTAGTGTTGATAGCATTTAGATCTTCACAACATTACATACCAAAACAGATTGGACAAATTAAATGATTTAAGCTGTAAAATTTCAAATAAATTTTTTTTACTACAGTGATAGTTAATGCATCACTAAAAATTTTTCATGTAATCCCTTTAATATACCTTGTGTACAAAATCTCTATCAGCAATTGCCATATTCAATGAACACAAAGTTACAAAATACATTTTCAAGAAAACTTCAGTAGAAAGGAAGACACTGTTCCAATCACACCACTACAAGGAAAAGTTTCCCCCTTTATATCTCTCCCCTTGTATCTTTCCTTCTCTCTATCTCTTTGTTACCCTCTCACTCTCTCCCTCCCTCCTCTTCCCCCTCACTTCTCACTTAATATATATATATATATATATATATATATATATATATATATATATATATATATATATATATATATATATATGTTTCATGCCTGTGTTTGTTCTCCCACCATCACTTGACAATAGGCATGGCTGTGTGGTAAGAAGCTTGCTTCCCAACCTCATGGTTCCGGGCTCAGTCCTACTGTCTGCTACTATAGCCTCAGACCAAAGCCTTGTGAGTGGATTTGGTAAACAGAAACTTAAAGAAGCCCGTCATATATATATGTATATATATGTTTGCATGTCTGTTTTTCCTCCCTATTACTATTTGACAACAGTGTTGTTGTGTTTACGTCCCCATAACTTAGCAGTTTGGCAAAAAAGACTGATAGAATAAGTACTAGGCTTTCAAAAATAATGAATAAATCCTGAGGTTGATTTGTTCTACTAAAACCCTCCAAGGTGGGGCTCCAGCATGGCTGCAGTTGAATGACTGAAACAAGTAAAAGAGATATATATGTGTGTCTGTCTTTGTGTCTACATCTGTTCTCTGCTACTGCTTGCCAACCACTGTTGGTGTGTTTATGTCCCAATAACATAGCAGTTTAACAAAAGTGACCAACATATTAAGTATCAGTACTTTTAAAAAATAAGCACTGGGGTCTATTTATATGGCTAAAATTCTTCAAGGTGGTGACCCAGCATGGCTACATTCTAATGACTGAAACAAGTAAAAGATAGAAGCTATATATAAAGCTGATAATTCACTCTGTTACAATTCCATCTTTCAGTTTCGCACATTTGTTCAGGTAATATCTCTTGTTAGCTGAACAAATGCACAAAAGTGAGAAACAGGAAATCCTCAGCTTTGAACATCCAATGCATGTTTTACAACATGTATTCACTTCTTTTTCTCTCTTCTATTCACCACACACATGCATACACATGTGAATGTGTGTGTGTGTGTGTCTGTATGTATAGTCCCCTTTAGCTGCTGAAAGAAATTATTTCCAACAGATCTGATAGTCATGTGTATGTATTTCTACTCACATCTAACTTTTCCTGTAATGCTATAATTATCTTCAACCCAAACTTTAATAGAGTCACCTTGATAGCAGAACCTAGCTATCATTTTCCTGTGTAAACCATCAGAGCTGTCCATGTCCTTTAATTTGTGACTTGCCTTACCAGTAACTAATCTAATATTTCAAAAAGTGTGTTAGGCTTGTAGAATTGTGTGATAAGGGCAGCATTTATTTCTAATTACTTACTTTCATGATTATTGGTGGAATTGTTAACGGAAAAGATAAGCTTGTAAGAAAGAAATTACATTTTACTTTATTATATGGTTTTGTAACTGCTGCTGTCAGGTAACAGAAAATGTGGTTTCAGTTTCACAATGTAATAATTAAGCCTAGTTGATCTGCATACCAAAAATAACATTCACTTTGACAGTTGTGGGGAAAATAAAATAAAACTTTATATAATTAGCTTTTAACGTAGATTCTCTAGTTAAGCAATAATGTATTCCTATTGCATTTGTTATCTACAAGAATAACATGAATACTGTTAAGTACAAGAATTCTGTTGTTGATTTGCCATTAATTTAATTTATTGCTTGAGAATGTATATAACTTCAAAATTGAACTTTTTTTTTTAACTGAATTCTTTCAGATGAACAAAATAAATTATTGTAAATATAATTAAGAACAAAAATTGTTATTTATCTTCATAAAATAATTAAATTTCAAAATTGCTCTCATTTTGCATTTGTAGTCTTAGTGTCATTCTTCATTAAAATAGTATATGTATTGACTAGTAGAGCCTTAAATTTACAATTACAAAACCCTGTGTTCAACTTTAGGTTTTATAATTGAATGTGAAATTATAGTACTGCCCTATAGAGCTAGCCATATAATTTGCACCTTAATACAACCATTAATTTATTATAAAATAAGACATACTTTACCTGGCTTAATCTCAATACTTCCTTAGCTATAGATAGATAACATTTTAATTTCACTGTTGAAGAATTGGCAACAGAAAGGGCAACTAACTATAAAAATTATTTTCTTCAATGAAATTGAAATGGGCAATTTTGCAGCTATTCATGATAGCTTTAAATATTATTGTAAGATTATAAATAAAAATGATTACAATCATTTTAACATTCCAGTGGAGTGTAAAGTGTTTACAGTAAAGACATAATATATGAGCATCTGTTGGACCAACAAGAGAGAACTATATTAACACCCAGCATTATTAGAGTAACAATCAATTTACCTCTTTACCAACTGACCTTCAAGTTTTGAATGAGAACATGTTGAACTCATAAATCTGTGAACAGTATACTTTATAAGATGAAACCTCTATGCAGCCACTTATTCTTTCTAAAATAATCTGTTAATAAATAACAGTCAAATTCCTCCAAATCATGCTGTACCATCTTTACTGAGAGATCCATTAGATGGTATAGTCTTCAGTATACTAAAAGAGATGATGAATATAGCTGGCATACCTTTAATATCTGCTTAGTCAGGGCTGACCTGGGCAAAGTCGTTAATTGCTTGACTTGTCAAATAATGTCTATTATGATTGCTAACAATTAATGAAAAGCAATTTTTGGTAACTTGTTATTGTTGTGTCACTCCCAAACCACGATTGGTTTTTGTTACATGAATAAATGCAATGAGTTTTTGAACTAAATAATAATATTGATGTAATGATAATAAAAATAACATTTTTTAAAGTTCAATGTCTAGTTATTCTCTTGTGGGCAGGTGTCAACATCTCAAATGAAACATCAGATCTAACTTTTCACTTGCACATTAGCTCAGATGCTGTATTAAACTGTGAATACGTGAATACTATAACAGTATAAATAGTCCTTGCTTTGCAAAGTGGTCTGTGTTCTAATATACACGAATTATGGAATATCTACAGTTTTATCGAGATTTGTGGAGCATTACTGTCTTGAGACTTCTGTGAGGAATAAGCACAGGGATTGTGTATGATTGGAATACAAATTCATATTGGTTGCAGAAGGAAAAAAGTTTTTCTATGCATAGACAAATATCTTTAATACCAAACACATGTGACATATGGATTACTCAAGCTAGCAAGAGAGTATCTAAGCAGTTGCTCTACAAGTCTTCAATTTTAATCAATCTCTCTTGAGTAATCTCAACATTAGATATTAGAAACCAATGACAAAAAGCTTTCTTGCTTAATGAATATTTATAATGTGCCAATATGATATGAAGAATATACTTCAATAAATAAATGTTAAATGTTACTGAAATTTAATGTTGAGCTACTAAGTTAGTTCACTAGGTGAATGATCTACTGAGCATGAAGGAGTTAAATATTTCAATACAGATATAGACAAGATGGAAGTTGTAGAAGATTCAGCTCGTCATTTTTGTGACAAGTAAGTTAATATTAACTATTTCTTCCTATTTGCTCATAAGAACTTCGAGTCCATTAATAAAATACTTTCGAACTGTTTTCTGCATCATTAGTAGGAAAATACTTCTTTAGAGAAGAGTCAATAATTGGAATCTTATCTTACAATGCATATTGAAATGGACTAGATAATTATTCAAAGTTATAGTCTCACCATAAAATCCACATGAACTGCTCATTTAGCTGTTATAGAGAATTTCTGATGAGGAAATTACCTGGTACCTCTGGGATATATAGAACTTCAATGAAGTTCTGCCATAAATGTTGAAGTTAAGAGACCATGTTTTGTATTTTCTCAGTTTTCTCACTGTAACTTTTGTTCTTCTGGTCTGGTTGTCATCTATATGAGTGGCTGGTATTTACACAAGAGATGCTGCTGTAATTATTATTTATCAGATAACCCATTTGGAAATATATCAATGCTATTAACTCCAAGAATGTAATGGACAGCTATGTTTCTAAATGTTAGTCTTTAAAATCTTTTGATATTATGTTATATTTTATTCAATAATTATAGACATGAACAAATCTGAGTTATGTTAAGTATTTTCTTTACTGTAAGAAAATAGGGAAGACTTTTGGATTCCAAGATACATTTCCGAATTCCCTAATGTTAGACCATTTGATACTTCAGCCATTCACCACCTGACACAAAGCTACTTCCTTCAATATTGTACCCCCAACTCTGCCAAAGGGTCTTGTCTTGTGAGTTACTTAGCGATCTCACTAGTACCAGTGCCATGAAAAATGCACCCAATACATTCTGTAAAGTGGTTGATATGAGGAAAGGCATCCAGTCATAGAAACCATACCAAAGCAATACTGTCCTCAGGCTTGTTGGATACTGTCAAACCATTCATCACATACCAGCATGGTATAAAGACATTAAACGTTTCTCTCATTGATCAAAAAAATTTAAACATAGTGCTAATTAATAAGGTTTCTTAACCAATAAAGAATCAAGATAGTGTATCTGTACCTATTTTCATATGAGTATTCTTATTCCATTCATGACTAACCTAACTTCATTTTCCTCTGAAATGCTATTGGTACCAGCATTAAACAATATCATCAGCTCTTTTTAAGCCTATCAAATAAAAATTTAAAATTTTATTGTGATATATAAATGTCTAAGCTGCAAAAACCTTAACTGAAATTGGATGACAATAAACAACCAAATCACAGACAACCAAGTTGATTACTTTTTATTAATGCTTTTAAAATGGGAATTGTCTGAAATGACTAATGTAGAATAATATATTGAGTTACATTTCAGAATGACTAATTTAGAATAAAATACCAGTTAAACTACTAAATACAGATGTTTAGTAGTAGTAATATGCCTTTTATAAATAGATACTAGTATGTCATCTTATGGTCTCTTAAAACACTCTGTAGAAATTTCACTCAGAAATAAAAACCATAAGATTAATTCTAAATATATATACATTGTCAAAGAATCTTCAAAGCAAAATGAGAGATTTTAAAATATTCTTTCTTTATTGAATGTTTCACTTTGGAACTTAGTTTCAGCTGATATCTTCCCACAAATCCTTCAGTCACAAAAAAAAGAGAAAAGACAAAGAAGAAAACTATATTTTAATTCTTATCTTCTAAAAGAAAAAAAAAGAAAAAGAAAAAAAAACAGTTCAACAAGTTTGATTTAGTACATAAATATTCAATAAGACATTTCAGAAAAGTATACATACATACATACATGTACGTACATACATGTATGTGCATATCATCATCATCATCATCATCGTTTAACGTCCATTTTCCATGCTGGCATGGGTTGGGTGGTTTGACTGAGGTCTGGAAAGTCAGCGGCTATACCAGGCTCCAATCTGATCTGGCAATGTTTCTACAGCTGGATGCCCTTCCTAATGCCAACCACTCTGAGAGTGTAGTGGGTGCTTTATACATGCCACTGGTACAGGAACTGCTCAAGCAGGCCTGGCATTGATCACGTTCAGACAGTACTTTTTACGTGCCCCTGGCACAAGGGCCAGTCAGGGGGTACTGGCATTGGCCATGTTCAGATGGTGCTTTTTTACATGCCACCAACATGAGAGCCAGTCAGGGGGCACTGGCCTCAGCTACTATATTGGTTTTAATTGACTCAACAGGTCTTCTCAAGCATATCATATCGCCTGATGCATCAGGGATACTCTTAACTGGGCCAAACATGCATGGCTGTGATCTCACTTTAGTTTCTGGGTCTTCTCAATCACAGCATATCTCCAAAGGTCTCGGTCTCCTGTCATTGCTTCTGTGAGACCCAATGTTCGAAGGTCATGCTTCACCACTTCATCCCATGTCTTCCTGGGTCTACCTCTTCCACAGGTTCCTTCCATAGATAGGGAGTGGCACTTCCTCACACAGCTGTCCTCATCCATACATAACACATGACCACACCAGCACAGTCGTCTCTTTTGCACACCACGTTTGATGCTTTTTATGTCCAACTTTTCTCTCAAGGTGCTTACACTGTTATCTTTGCACACTGACATTACACATCCAGCTGATCATACTAGCTTCATTTCTTTCAAGCCTACGTATGTCCTCAGCAGTCATAGCCTATGTTTCACTGCTGTGTAGCATGGCAGTTCACACACATGCATTATACAGTCTACCTTTCATCCTGAGTGAGAGGCCCTTAGTTGCCAGCAGAGATAGGAGCTCCCTGAATGTTGCCCAGGCTATTCTTATTCTAGCCACAACACTCTCACAGCAACCACCTCAACTACAGACTTGGTCACCTAGGTAGCGGAAGCTATTAACTACTTCTAGTTTCTTCCCGTGGTATGTGATGGAATCTGTTTTCTGTACATCTTCAGTGTTTATTGCTCCAGTGCATCTGCAGACACAAAAACTATTTTCTCAGTTAACCTTCCTTTGATATTGCTGCACCTTTCATGTCTCCATAGCTTACATCAGGTACATCATATGGAGTTTCTACCCATGCCTTTTCTACTGAAGGGGTTTGTGATTTGACAACCTTCCTACTTACTAAGACTTTGGTTATTGCTAGGTTAACCCTAAGGCATTCTAGACCTTGCTTCCACACCCTAAACTTCGTCTCTAATTCTGGCAGTGATTCAGCTATTAGAGGAAGGTCATCAGCATACAGGAACTCCCAGGGGCAGCCTGTCTTGAATTCCTCTGTTATTTCCTGGAGGACTATAATGAATAAGAGGGGGCTGAGGACTGATCCGTGGTGAACCCCTACTTCTACTCAGAATTATTCTCTATATTCATTGCCAACCCTCACCTTACTGACATTATCCCTTGTACAAGGCTTGTACAGCTCTTACCAATTATTGTCTATCCCCAGTTTCTGCATTGAACACCAGATAAGGGATTGGGAGATGTATATGTATGCTCATTATATATATATATATATATATATATATATATAAACACACACATACATCATCATTTTGATTTTTGTTTTGAAAATACTTAGAAGTAAAATAAATAACAATTGAGTTTTTACTGTCAGTGAATGAATTTCATACTCGATACCAATTAACATATTTATTTTGTTTTAATTATGAAATCATGAAGTGAAAAGTAAACTTTTGAGTTAAAATAATAACCATGGATATTTTTAAGATCAATATTTAGCTTCTATTTAATTAGTTAGACTGTTTACATTTTCATATAAGTTGTATTCTATATGAAGTGATGTCATATTTATGAATATGATGTCATGTTTATGAATGTGAATAATCATAATAATTATTATTATTTATTTGAGGAAATAACTGTTAGCTATTGTGAAAAGTCTTCAGGGAACTTATGTCCGTTTTCTTACTTATGAATGTGCTTATTATTTATTTATGTATTTATTTATTTATTTATTGAAGAAATAACTGTTAGCAATTGTGAAGAGTCTTCAGGGAACATAAGTCATGGTTAATGGCAGATATGTATGATGTTTCTGACAACATATACTAACTTGATGATTTTTATGCTTTTAATTTAATAATTCAATGTTGCTATAGCTCAATATATATATATCTTATAAATCGTACTATTAATAGTTGACTACTAAAGCAAGAAAGAATAGACTCAAGGATGTGATTAGTCTGTCTTAAATTCAATCACAGAGATTCATGGAACCCACTAAAGAACTGTTATTGTAAATCACTGACGTTGACTGCTAAGGAAAACACTTTCTTTTTTTATTATTTTATTATTTTACTTGTTTCATTCATTGGGGCAGTGGCTATACTGGGGCACCCACTTGAAGGGTTTTTTGTTGAACAACAGCTATATCAATTGCATTAAATATTTTAAGTCTAGTACTTATTATATCAGTCTCTTTTCTTTTTTTTGTCTCACTACTAAGTTATGGGATACAGACAAACCAACACCAATTGTCAAGCTGTGTAGAGTCAAATACATGTGCAAAGATACACACAAACACATATGCACACACATCATCATCGTTTAACATCTGTCGTCCATGCTGGCATGGGTTGGATGGTTTGACCAGAGCTGGGGAGCTGCATCAGACTCCAGTCTGATTTGGCATGGTTTCTATGGCTGGATGCCCTTCCTAACACCAACTACTTTTCAGAGTATGCAGGATGCTTTTATGTGGCACCTCATGGGTACTTTTACATGGCACTACAAGTGCTTTACACCACCAGAAAGATCAGTCTTAACACGTCTGCTGCTGGGTATGGGTCTTCTTGAGTATAGCTGGGTACCAGGTATCTTGGTCCTTTGTCATCTTGCCTGAAAGATTCAGCTTCCTGAGGTTGTTCTTCAGTACTATATATATATATATATATATATATATATATATATATATATATATATATATATGTATATGTGTGTGTGTGTGTATATATATATATATATATATATATATATATATATATATATATATATATATATACACACACACACACACACACACACACACAGTGGGCTTCTACAAAGATTTTGTTTACCAAATTCAGCCACACGGCATTGATCAAGCCAGGGCTATAATAGAAAACACTTGCCAAAGGTACTGAACAGTAGGACTGAACCTGAAACTCTGGTTGCAAAGTGAAATATTTAATCACAAAGCCATGTCTGCATCTGAAAATATTTAGTAAGTGGGTGAATTATAATTTTAGCACTAATTCCAAGTATGAAAATAATCTCATTTTGTATCATAGTAAAGCAAAATTCAGGCTTTTAAAATGAAATGCACTGTTGTGATACAATGTCAGAAAAGTAAAACAGTTGGAAGAATTTTATGAAAAGAAATTGGTTATTCCTAGGAAACCTATAAATGATTAATTTGTTTTCAGTGATCATCATCAGCAGTATCAGTATCATCACTGCCACAATCCTCATCATATGACTGCATATCCTTCCTTGTATCAATGAATTTACAGTATATTTGTACTGTCATTCATGCATACTAGTATTTTGTATCCAATAGAACTTGCTTGCTTCATTTCTTTCTAGTTTTCACAAATCCATTGCTTTCAAGGCCCAAGTCTCACTGCCAGACAACATTATACTTTATAAACTAGCAACATACAGTCTATCCTTTACTCTAAGGTAACAGTCTTTCATTGCCAGAAGAGGTGATGGATCCCTGAACCATTTCTTACTCTAGTTTTAAGACTCCACTGCTAATTAGGTCCCCTAGGTACAGAAGTAATCTCCATTTAAATCAATAAAAATTTCTAGTTGACCAAAATCAAGTCCAAGTATGGAACTGTGGCAGTTATTATTATAACAATGTTGCAGATGTCTAGAAAATTTTTAACATTATTCTAAGGATTTCATGGAAGGATATTCCAAAACATGAACAAATTGTTTTAATACAAACTTTGTGAGTTTTAATGTTCATTAAAAAAAAAACCCTTGTGTGTTTGGAAGATGAAGAAGAATGAGTAATGATTTTCATGTTCCTAAAGGTCACAAAATCATATTAATGGCATCATACTATTGAGAAATAAGAATATCTAGAAATATAAATGGGATTCACTGTGTAGGTGTGATTGGACATACCACTATAATCATCAAATATAGACAGTTGTTGCTGGATATCAGGAATTAGAGTGGTACACATGTTAAAAGTGACCACTTTTTATTGGGATGAATACCACAGTTATAAGTAGGATCAAAAGAGCAAAATAATAACCTTACAGCATTCTCAAATGCTCAACTAGGTTTAGAGTGAGAGAAAAAAAAAATATTATACTGAAAGTTTCAAAGAAAGGTAACCTTAAGCAGAGATGGTATATAATAGACAGGCATAACTGTAACCTCTAACTTTAAAAGCATTCTCCAAAATTCTATTCAGCTAGCTTTCAGGATTCTAATGGATGAACAAACAGGCTTCGAAAGGAAAGAGGCTATACTGTTTAACATTTATCTCATAGCATGTAATTCAACAAATCAATAAAATGCAACTTCCTCTCATTCTTTACTTCTGGACCTTTGAAAAGTATTTTTTTTACATTTTTCAAAGTCTATCAAGATTAATGTGTTTGGTTATGGCACGTGCACACACACTCACACCTCATACACACACACAATGCTGAATTCTCTATCTAAAGAGACCAAGCTCTTTTACAGCATAGTGACAATGGCTATAGTTGATGAGATGTTCAAGAACACTCGGTGTATTAAAAAGGGCTACTTTTGATTATTCTGTTCAAACTAAGATAAATTATATGAGTAAAGTATGCTTTCCATGAGTATTTACTTTACATAGTAGCGATTTATCATAGCTCAAGAAATTATCCATTTAAGATAGAGGCCTTTGCATAAGGAGCTTTATCTGGAACAAGATATCAAACATCAACATGGCTGCATTCTGGTGACTTAAACAAGAATAGAAGAATGAAAAAAATATTAGCTATTTCCAGCAGCTCATAATCAGAACCAGGATCCAAATTCCATGGCTAAGCTGACTGAAATATTTTGTTTATGGTAATGTGAGGTTGATAAAGATTGATTTCATATGTACTATAAAAACGTTGGTGATCTAGAACAATGTAGCGTAAATTATTCTGCCCCAAAACTACAAAATACAGGTGATGGATTTGAACTGGTGGCCCATAAATAAGTAGATTAACACTTAACTTGAGCAAACATCACATACTTATCCATCGCATTCTATATCTGTTATCAAATTCTTTGATTTTGTAATTCTTTTATTGCATTCTTTGTATTGAAAATATGTAATATAAAGTGATTAAAGGAACATAATAAATGACAAAATATTTAAAATAATACATGTTAAAATACTTATTTAGATTTTAGTTAAAGTTCTATTTTAAAATTTTAGTTCTCCTTCCACAAAATTAATCTTGTTTGAAATTAGCACATCCACTTAATGTACTTAAATGTGTATATAATCAATTTCTTTTTAGTTTGGTTGTCCAATAACAAAATTGCATGTGATAACTCCGTCTCTGTCTCTCTCTCACACACACGCATATATATATATATATATATATATAGTTGTTTAAGCACAAGGTTGATTTTTGGTTGAGAAATTGGTTAATACAACTTTTATCAATTAACCTCAAAATGCATTTGTTTGCATTAAAAATTTGTTCAATTCTTAATTATATACTCAAATTTATAATTTATAATTTCATCAAACTTCAGTTTCTAGTAAATTAAAATAGATTTAGATTTTCTTATATATGCATGAGCTACAATCAGTTAGAGTAAAATACAACAGTTATTGATTTCAGTGTGATTGCAGTTGTTTAGATCACAAGAAATTAGCTGAATTTTTAGTTCCCATTAATAAATATAGGAATTCTTTCATAAAATCTGTAGCAAAAATTTGAAGGACATATAAGTGTGTGTGTGAATCTCTCCATCTCTCTCTGTATGTATGCATGTGTGTATATGTATATATCATCATCATCATCATCATCGTTTAACGTCCGCTTTCCATGCTAGCATGGGTTGGACGATTTGACTGAGGACTGGTGAAACCGGATGGCAACACCAGGCTCCAGTCTAATTTGGCAGAGTATCTACAGCTGGATGCCCTTCCTAACGCCAACCACTCAGAGAGTGTAGTGGGTGCTTTTACGTGTCACCCGCACGAAAACGACCACGCTCGAAATGGTGTCTTTTATGTGCCACCCGCACAAGCCAGTCCAGGGGCACTGGCAACGATCTTGCTCGAAAATCCTACGGGAGCCAGTCAGGCGGTACTGGCAACGGCCACGCTCAAAATGGTGCATCTCATGTGCCACCCACACAAGAACCAGACCAGGGGCACTGGCAACGATCTTACTTGGCTTGCCAGGTCTTCTCACGCACAGCACATTTATATATATATATATATATATATATATATATATATACACATACACACACACACACACACACACACACACACACACACACACACATATGCACATATCCGCACACATATATTCATATACACACACACACACATATATATATATATATATATATATATGCGCAAAGAGTCAAGCTCACATAATTCTCCTTTAATGTGTATTTTGACAGGCAAAATCATAGCTTTAAAATGGCATATAAAGTTATTTTGATATGCTCTCTTTATGTTTGTATTTCCAAGTAGTTTACAAAATAATTGCTATAATTGAACTAAATATACAATCTTCTTGTCTGTAACAATATCCTTTTCTTAATATCTATTGTTTTCTTTACTTTTCCTCTTAAATACAAAAAAAATGTATGCTTATCTGAGAAACAGGAATATAGACATATTTCTGTGTGTGCACACACACACATACAGATACACACAGGCACAAGTATGCATGTGTGTTTGTATATATATATATATATATATATATATATATATATATATATATATATATATATATATATACACACACACACAACACATACAGTGTGAGAGAATTTGTGTATGCTTATTTCCATGGCGTTAAATATTTACTATAGCAATAAAATAACTAAGTGATAAGTATTATTTTTGTCATTATATTGTGGTATTTTAGTTAGTTTTTGATAGTTCTATTTCATTTTTGATTTTCCATCTTTTAAAGGATTAGGAAAAATGATTTTAATGTTTTATTTTTTCCTGATACTGACTATTTAAGAAATAAATACTATTATCTTCTTTTGAATTGATATACACCACCACCACTACCACTACTTTCATCATCATCATCATCATCACCTTCAACAGCACCACCATCATGTGCATACTTTCATTATATGGAAGATATATTTTATTGTTTACTCTTTGTAACATTATCTTTAATATTAGAAATGTTAACATATGAGAAAGAAAGATAAAGAGAGCCTATATGTTATCACTTGACCTGCTAAAAATAGCAGCCAAATTGGTACAAATCACACCCTACTGATAAAATATGGAAGGTGGTGATGGTGGTCATTGTTAGAATGCCTTTCATCATAAGTCAGTTTTTTTTTAGGGATAACCTTAGGGTTAAACAACTGCATGAGCAACAACCATTTAGTTATTCTTGTATTGATATATCTTGAAAGCTACACCAAGTCTTATCTATAAGAAGGAATCTTACAGCTTGGTCCTGCAAGTTAACAGGAGAGAGGTGTTAAAGGGATTTTCTTGTTGGTGTTGTTTAGCACCATGTCAGACCTGGTTGAGTAAACCTATGATCAAAGGCATTTCAACCATGACCATCTTGTTGTGTATCAAGTACTACATTATCCAATGTAATCCTTTCTTATTTTTAAAATGCTAGGGAGTTATTCAAAGTATATTTGGCTGCTATTCTGTCAGGTTGAGCCACTTCATTGAAGCTTATTTGTTTATGTTCCCTCTCTCTCTATAAAATAATGAATCTGATCAATTTATTAACTTCAAGACATTGTATATTTTATTCACATTAGTCAGTTGATTCTTAGCTGTAGTGAAATTAAGAATAGAAAGGGTTTACTGTTTCATTGTTTCAATCATTGGACTGTATCCACAGCTGGGGTACCACCTTGAAAGGTTTAGTCCAACATGTTGACCCCATGCTTTTTTTTTTTGTTTTTTATTTGTATGTCTAGCACTTATTTTATCAGTCTCTTTATGAGTACATAAATGAACCAACAGCAATTGTCAAGCAGTGGTGGGGGGAGAAACACATATCTATCTCTCTCACTCTCTCTCTCTCCACACACACACATATATCTATATATACTTGTCCAAGAGGCTAAATAGTGGAACTGAACCTGAAACCATGTGGTTTGGAAGCAAACATCTTGCCACACAGCCATACCTGCACCTATGATTGATAGCAATTTTGAAATTGTTTCTGAATTTAAGTGACTTTACTTTTTCTTCTTCTTTTTGCATTAATAAATGAAAATGCAAATCTAAGCTTCGAATTATTTACTCTGTTCTTAATCAAGCTTTTTATGTTGTTTTCAAATACAAATGATTTAACAATGTTTATCTTTATTTTCTTTCTCCCTCATTTTCTAAGCTGATCCAATTATAACAACAGGAAGTGTTTTGTATTTTCACTTACTAATTATAAAAGAGAATTTGCTAAGAAAATGCTATTATTTAATGATTGGATAGTTGCTCAAATGATTATTTTAAGATTTAATATTTATTTTTTCTCATTTTTCCTTTAATGTTTGTATTAGATAATTTCTTTTTATTTTATTTTTTTTTATTTATATTCCTTTATTTTGAAAAATGAAATGAATTAACAACACACACAAACAAGGAACCTAACTAAGATACTACTTAATGTTTACTAGTAATCTGATAATTTGTTAAATATAATTAATTTATACATTATTTTCCATGCAGTTAATGATTTGTTGATGTTTTAATAAATAAATAATAACAACAATAATAATAATAATAATAATAATTGTTTCAATTTTTGGCACAAAGTCTGCAATTTTTAGAGGAAGGGTAAGTCTATTACATCACCCCTTGTGCTCAACAGGCCCTTATTTTATTGGCCCCAGAAGGATGAACAGCAAAGTTGACCTCATCAGAATTTGAACTTAAAGAGTCAGAGTTTGAACATAAAGAGTCAGATTATATGCCACTAGGCACTTTGCCTGACACTCTAATGATTATGTCAGTTCAAATAATAATAATAATCCTTTCTAATGTAGATGTAAAGCCTGATATTTTGAGGGAAGGTGATAGTCAATTACATCAACATCAGTGCTCAGCTGGTGCTGTATTTTATCAACACTGAAATGATGAAAGACAAAGTCAACCATGGCAGGATTTGAATTCAGAACATAAAACTGGAAGAAAGGCCACTAAGCATTTTATACAGTCTGCTAACGATACTGCTAGTTCAACACCTTAATAGTGTAGAATTAGATTACTGAATTATCGTAAATCATACGCAATTATTGAAAGTATTAAATAGGTTTAGCATGAGCAAATTAACTAATATTTGAAATTTTTTCGTTTAGTTTCCCTACCAACACCAATATTTAAATAGGTAAACATTTTAAAGAAAGCTGAAGTCATTTGGGGTCAAATTTTTGTCTTGCTTCCACAGGATAGTAGACTTAATTTGTTGCCAACCTTGAGGGATGTAGTGGACTACCTGTATTGGATGGAAGCTCTCCAGGTAGGTTTTTGGCCTAAGGAGAATTACTTCCTTTTCATCTACAACTTTTACAGGCCATGGAAATGGCTATTAATTTTGTCCTTCTTTACTTCACCAAGACACATATAAGCTTTCGGTGTGAATGGTTTTGTTATATGGCACCGGGTTTTACAATCCTGTAAATAATAATAATGGTATTTATATAAGCCTAAAGCTTATAGCGATCACTGTGCAATGATTAAGAAAAATAGTCTAATAATTGGGCATATCAGCCCTCGACAGAAAAAAGTAGGCTTTCCTATCTGCATAGGATAGGAAAGCCTACCTTTTTCTGTTGAGGGCTTATATACCCCATTATTAGACCATTTTTCTTAGTCATTGCATGGTGATCACTATAAGCTTTAAGCTTATATAAATACCATATATATATATATATATATATATATATATATATAAGTACTAGTATTTAGCAGTAATGTTTATTTAGCTAGTTGTTAACTTTCTGTATGCAATTCAGATCCTCATTTTTGTTGCTGCCATGTGTGTCTGTGTGGATATGCATGTCTGTGTCTGTGTTTATATTTGTTTGGTGTCCTGTAACTTAACAGTTTAACAAAGTGAAATTGATAAAATAAATACTAGCCTTCAAAAAAAAAAAAAAACAAGTGTTGATATCATTGAATAAACCCTTCAAGACAGTTTCCTAACATGATTACAATTACGATTCTAATCCTTCAGATTCTATAACCATGCTGGGAAATCTTTTATCTTCTGCTTGCTTCAGTGATTAGATTGTGGTCATGCTGGGCCACAGCCTTGAAGAAATTCAGTTAAACAAATCAACCTCAGCACTTTCTTCTCTTTTTTTAAACATGTTACTTATTCTATTGCTGAACCACTAAGTTAAGGGGACATAAACATATCAACACAAGTTGTAAAGTGGTGGTGGAAGACAGACACAAAGACACACATACACCAAGTTTCTTTCAGTTTCTGTCTACCAAATCCACTCACAAAGCTTTGGCTAGTGTGAGGCTATAATAGATGATACTTACCCAAGATGCCATGTAGTGGGACTGAACCTGGAACAGTGTGATTGGGAAGCAAACTTCTTACCTGTCACAACTGCACCTGTTTTTAAAGTTTGCAATAGTTAATCATAAATATTTTCTGTTTCTAACTTCTGGTTTAATTTAATCTGCAATTGGTTTCCCTAAAGTATACTTCTTTATATACTTGGTGAGGATGGTACTTATACTGTCGGTTCTTCCAGTATTTAATGGAATTTGTGACTAACATTTATTGTTTTCATAAAGGCATAAATATAAATGTCTTTAACCCTTTTGTTACTATATTTATGTTGAAGTACACTGCCTTTGTTTCAATTAATTTTGAAAACAATTAAGAATTTACTGAGATAACTACATTATTATTAAACTATTGTTTGGAATATAAATTAACATAAAAATATAATGGAATATTTTAATTTATATCACTTTAATACAAGAAACTTGTATCCTAGATCCAGGGCAGCTTCAGACTAGTTTTATTAAAAAGGTTAAATTGGTGCAGGCGTGGCTGTGTGGTAAGAAGCTTGCTTCACAACCATATGGTTCCAGGTTTAGTCTCAATGTATGGCACTTTAGGCAAGTGATTTTTACTATTGTTTCAGGCTGACCAAAGCCTTGTGAGTGGATTTGGTAGACAGAAACTGAAAGAACTCATCATATATATGTGTGTGTGTGTGTGTGGCTTTGCGTCGGTGTTTATCACCCACTACTGCTTCAGAACCAGCACTGGTGTGTTTACGTCCCCCATAACTTATCGGTTCGGCAAAAGAGACTGATAGAATAAGTACCAGGCATGATAAGAATATAGTTACTGAGATTGATTCATTCAACTGAAAATTCTTCAGTACAGTGCCCCAGTATGGCCACAGTCTAATGACTGAAACAAGTAAAAGGTATATACCACAGATACAACATTTGATGTAAATTCTATATTTGGTTGTTCTCTTACAGTTTTGAAATGATGAACTATGAACATCCATTATAAAATATACAGCATGTGTGTGCAATCATGTAGCAAAGTATGGATGTGCAATCATGGAGCTAAGTATGATTTCACAAATGATGTTATGTAATCATTTAATTTTTACTTAAATATACTTCTGAGAAATTTTAAATCTGTTTTTTTTTTTATTATTATTAAGAAGAGTGCCAAATATTAATTGCCATTTCTATAACCAGTTTGACGACAAACAAATATAAAAGGAACCCTTTAAATTTCAGTATGCCATAAATAGTTCATATTCCAGAAATTAGAAGCCAATATAAACAGAGTTGTTCCTGAAGCAAGATATACTCAACATGTCGTCTGATAACAGATGTGAATTTACATCATTGCTACAAGTAAAGTAATTCTTAGAGTTGCCAAAATATGGGCACAATATATAGACTTGGCTTCATGTATTAAACAAGCCTTGTGTCACATGCTTGATGTCAAAATGTTCATAAACTACTGTCACCTCTCTCTCTCTCTCTCTCTCTCTTTCTCTCTCTCTTTCTCTCTCTCTCTCTCTCTCCCCTTCTTTCTCTCCCCATTCTTCTTCAGGTTTCTGCATTACATACTGCTTATTTGCTCAGCCATACACCTTGTTCTACTTCTGAACACATTTATGTTGTTATTTCTTCTTGCTTTTGTTTATTTAATCAATTTAAGTGGCTTTGTGAAGCTGGTAAGCCATGACAGACTGACAAAGGTGTATAATACTCCCTATACAAAGAATAAACAAAAAAAAAAAAAAAAACCTGAAAAGAAGAAAAAGAAAAGAGAAAGAAATACAGATAATAACAGTTAAATGTTTTTGTTGTTAAATCATTTTATGTAGCCTCTATTAATGGTTAGTGGATCTATGAAAATAAACTGTAGTGCCAAAGCTTGGTAGCCTTTTTAAGGTAATTTTAAAAAGAACCTCTCTCTTAGACTAGTAATTTTTGCATTAGAACCAGAAATGACAAGGTTTCTGATGATTCCACATGACTTGTTTGGGGTGGATTATAGTTAACACTTGAAACCATCATGTTTAACTCTTTAGCATTTAAACCAGCCACATCCAGCCCCGGTATACTATTTGCTTTATGTTCAAACTGGCCTAAATATATACTGTTTTAGAAAAAGGTTGGATGTTTTTCCATATATGGGAGAACTAGTAAATGTATAAAAGTCATCAAATGGCAAACAAAATAGCAAAGAAACAAAAGGTTCCATATCATTTCTGTTATTTTTATTCAAATGACTATTTGATGAAGATACTCAATCGCTTCAGGATAGCAAATTGGCTGAGTATTTAGAGTATCAGAATACTTTGAAGTGTATGTTGCTGCATTCTGACTTCAAATCTTACCAAGGTCAGCTTTGTTTATTCATCTCTTCAAGATCAATAAAAATAATTCCAGACTCAGTGGATTTGCAGAACTGTGAAAGGGTTGCATAAAACACTTAGTCATATTTTGCTCCAACTCTTCATGTTCTGGCGGCAATGTCTGTGATGAGACTGAGATCAAGCTGCACTGAGCCAATCAATGGCCTTTCCCTTGGATAAATATTGATATTGTGGAGAAGGAAAACTTACATGCAAGAGCCAGCATTCTTCCAAAAAATTTTGCCCAACCCTATGCAGATCCATGGGCAAAAATCACAGGAGCCTTTTTCTCATTCGTACCACTTTTTTTATTTAACTTAATGAAAATATATATGCTCTTGTAGAAATATTCTGAAGAATGAATATAAATTAAGTTTAACATTCAGTATTTGGATGATAAAGTTTGATAATTGATAAAAAGTTAGATATTAATTTCAATAGAACTCATAAAGATTTTCTTAAAGCTATGATTGCTGTTACCTCAGTTGTTAACATTTAAATATGAAACTTAATAGCCAAAATTAAGACCTGGAATTGCTGTAGAGGTATGTAAATAAATTAATAAAGACATGTATATTCTAGTAGAAATATTCTGAAGAATAAATAGAAATTAAGCTTAATATACAGTATCTGGATGATAAAGTTTGATAATTGATAAAAAGTTAAGTATTAATTTCAATATAACTCATAGATTTTCTTAAAGCTATCATTACTATTATCTCTGTTAACATTTAAATATGAGATTTAATAGCTAAAATTAAGACTTGAAATTGCTGTAGAGGTAGCCAAAAGACCCATTGAAGAAAATTAAACTTTTCTTTTATAATTTTCTACCTAACCTATGAAGTGTATAAAAGAAAAATTAGCTGTTATGATAGTAAAATACTTGTTCTCATGATAGAATTAACATTATTGTTAATTAATTTTATGAACATGAGGATATAAATTCTGGGGGGATAAATTGTTAGTTAGACCAGTTTCCAATACTTGACTGGAACTTTGTTTTATAGATCCCAGAATGATGAAAAGCAAAGTTGTCCTCAAAATGGATTTGAACTGAGAATGTGAAAAGACGGATCTAAATACTGCATAGAATTTTGCCTGCTGCTGTTCCAGTTCAACCCATTTACTACCTTCATAACAGAATTAGTATTAGCATAGCCTCAACAGTTACAGGATAAGCTGTTGAGGCTCCCTCCTTAGTTTGTTTATATGCCTGCAGAATCTGTTAGTGGTTCCAGCAAAAGTGAGCAAGGTTGACACAGTGAATGCATAGCAATTGCTTATCTGTGCTTATCATTAGTGGTGCATACCACAACATAGTGCCTGGTGGGGATATATTAATGAAGCTACTGTTTATATTTTGAAATCATTGGTGTTACCTTTGTGTTCTTGATTATGAATATGACAAATCTTTAGGATCATAAATTGTTCTGTTGAATATTAGTCTATCATTTGAAATTGCAATGTTAATTGATACCATACAATAGTTGAGTTATTTTAAACCTTTTGATACCAACCTGCCTAAGCCCACCTCTTATTCTATGGTACAAACTTTTTGCTTTAAATAGATTTAACTTAAAACCGTCCCTTGAAATTTCATGTTAATTTATGTTTCAAACACTGGCTTAATAATGACAGTTATTTTACTAAATTCATTATTGTCAAAATTAACTGATATGAAGGCAGTATGTTTCAACAGAAATATGAGAAAAAGGGGAGAAAAATTACAAATGTATATATTTGAATCTTAAAAGAAATATTCACAAGCATTTAACCACAACAATACATTGTGGATCGAAACCTCGGCAGTGATGGAAATAAGTTTTAAGAACAAGGAGTATGCTACGACTGTTGAGAAGGATACACTAGCAATTTAGTGGGCACAATATTGTGTCTTTTCATCTGTAGTGTTTCTGTAACCAGTCTAATGAAAATTTGTTATATCTGTTTCTAATTTTGGCATAAAGCTGACAATTTTGAGAGGATAGAGTTTGTTAATTACATTGAGCAGTACTCAACTGGTACTTTCATTTTTCAACCTAAAAAGGTGGAAAGGTAAAGTTAACCTCAACAAGATTCAAGCTCAGAATGTAAAGAGTTGTAAGATATATTGCATAGAATTTTGCCCAATTCTCTGATAAGTCTGCCACCTTTCTGCCATATCTGTTTAGTAATATTGTAACTAAAAAAAAAATTATATCACAAAGTTTAATATGATTTAAAGATATAGATATACTCTTGATGTTGTATTCATCATAGATACTTAAAACTTTACTCAAAATTCTAATTAAGAAAAGGTTGGTTTATAAGGATTTGAAGCTTTTTATCTAATGAACCTTAAATTTCTTTAATTAATCATATCCCTGTCACTACAATTTAGGATTTTTCTTTTTCCATTTATAAACACATTCTATACACATAACTTCAATTTGGTTTTATTCATTTATGCATTGAATTAAATTAATATCTTGGTTATGCTGATAAATAAAAGCTTATATTTAATTAAAATTCAACTATTTTCATTCATCTTGTTCTTGATACTTAATAATGTTAGTAATTCCTTAAGTTGATAACATTTCAGGCTTCAACAAAAATTACTGACAGTCTATGTTTCATTCTTGTTTGTGCAGAAGCTACATAAGAGTGCAATGCTGAGTTTATGAATAAGACATAAAAATGTTGGCTTGTCTCTGACAATAATTCAATTATAAATAACTTATCAATGCTTATAACTTTTCTTGACTAGAAACAAACTAACAGCAACATGCTGTAAAAGAAAAATTATGTATTAACAAAGATATCTATTGTCTAATATCTTTCCAGTATGACAACAAAAGCTTGTTCCTCATTAAATTTGAAATGTGTTTCAAATAACCACTAAACTTCAATTTGTTAGTCATGCACAAACTACATACATCATTTGCACTCTATCACAGAAGAGAACTTTTCCAAAGGTATACACATGCTCTTCATTTCTTTGACTGGAATAGAGCCAAATGTGATCTGCTGGCTCTATTTAACATGTTCTAGCATAAAATAATGAACATTGTTTTAACATTTTTATGGTTACAATGTTGTCAGTTGAGTTGATGACATACTGAACAGCTTTCTTGTTTAGCTTATTAGATCACATTCTTTTATTATAACATGGTTATTGCTATATACCTGGAAAGTAGTTTGTTTGCATTACTTCATAAATATTTATTACTGTAAGGAAAGGAGCAGCATTCAGTTTTCAACTTCTGTAGTCTGTGATCAATACAATAATGTTGTCTGGCCTAGAGGCAAATGTAGTTTTTGCTGACTAAGTTAATGTCTTGGAAAAAATATTGAACTTCAATTTGCCGTTTACCAGACATTTGGTAGTTTTAATAGGTTAATCATGTCGTACATTTCTTTGTTGATTAAATACACATTTAGAAAGCTATTACTTGTTAAATTGTATTCGTTGCTGCAGTCTTAGTGTTTCTACTAAATCTATCATGTCAGTACTATTTAATTTAAAAATCTAATATTGTTATTTAAGTACTGTTAATTTATAAATACTTTGAAAAGGCCAACTGCTATTTTCTTTTTTTATAAATGAAAGTCTAAAGAGAAAAGTCAATATCCTTAGAGCTTTTAGTTTTATCTTTCATGAGATGGGGGGAGATACTTAGAGAAAGCTAGTGCAGTTTAATTTCAATTTTTGAATCTTAGGAGGTGGAGGGAACTCATTAGCTATGATGAAGTTTTTGAAAACAGGAAAAAATGAGAAAAATCATTGGGTAAAGGGGTTTTGTTGTTTGGTCCTAGCTCAGCTATGATTGAGCAAATTTCTGACATTTTAACTTCAACAATCCAATCTCTTTTCTTTTAATTACCCAGGATTACAGTGTGCAAGTTGTTCGTTATTTTCTTTTTTTAAATAAGGTGTGATTTAAGGAATAATTTGCTGCTAATTTTATCAAATTAAATGACCATGTAGAAGCTCACTCATTGGCTCAGTAAAAGTTTTCGATCAGCCTTGTTGACTTGTGGAACTAGCTCATTGGCTTGTATAACTACCTCACTAGCTTGTTGGATAAAAGGTTTTGTAATAAGATGGTATCAAATAATGATAGGCTAGTGAATTTGCTTTAGATGAGATTAGCTTAATTAAAAATTTCTTAGAAGATGATATGACTGCATTTTCCTTCCAAACTTAATTTCAGGTGAAGGTTACTAGTAAATGATGTTGTCAGGTTTTTTTTTTTTTTCATTCAAGACATAATTTGTTGAATGTTTCTTGATGACAAAGTGATAACTTTGTTGTTAGTGAAATTTTATTGTGAGTGCAATAAGTTTAGGTATAAGATAATAGGAATCTAGTTTTACAGATGTTTAGTTTGTTCATCGCAATTTTTACTGAGGTTCTTAAGGATTTATTTAGAATCTGTTGAATTGAATTTTCTGATTTTGAAGATTGTATTTGCATAATCCTGCGGGTGATTTAAAAAAAAAACATATCATTTTGTTTTATAATCTATGAAATCACGATAAATGATTATGTTTTGTAAGCAATTTACTGAAAAAGAGAAGCTGGGAAATTAATAGCTCTGAAAACTATTTAGTAGGAATGATAGTTGAAAATGTTTGTTAAATGTGCAAGTTAACATTTAAGGAAATACTATGAATATTAGTTATTGGATAGAGAATTGAGTTGAGACATAGTTTACTGTAAAGTAGTCAAGCAATGCATAGCTCAGTGGTTAGATCATGAGATAGTGAGCTCAGTTCCCAGACTGAGCTGTGTGTTGTGTTCTTGAGCTGGACACTATATTTCACATTGCTCTAGTTCACTCAGCTGTAGAAATGAGTTGTGATATCACTGGTGCCAAAGTGTATTGGCCTTTGCCTTTCCCTTGGATAACATTGGTGGCATGGAGATGGGAGGGTGGTATGCATGGGTAACTGCTGGTCTTCCATAAACAACCTTTCCCAGAGTTGTACCTCGGAGGAGAACTTTTTAGGTACAATCCCATGGTCATTCATAACCAAAGGGGGTCTTTTAGTCAAGTGGTAGTGTTGTTAGAGCATCAGATTGAAAGCTTTACATGCAGTATTTGTTCTCACTTTCTGCACCCTGACTACAGTTCCTGCTGAAGTCAGCTTTATCTTTCTTCCTTTCAGGGTTGGGTGGTGGGGGATCGACTCTTCTGTTATTTCTTTCTCTCTGAATTGGTTTTGTTGTGCTATGAAAAAAAAAGGTGCGTTATCCCTCAGCATTCCTTTCTTCAGAAATGAAGAATTAAAAGAGGGCTGGCAACCGCTTGTTATAGAAAAACTAAAATGCTACTGAAAATGATCACACAACATGCATTGGAACACAAAACAGTCATAATAATGATGATGATAATGTTTGAAAATTTGGCACAAGGCCAGTAATTTTAATTGGGAGCATGGTACTTAATTCATTGACCCTGAAAGGGTGAAAGGCATCTTCCTTTCTGCTACAGAACAAGGCCCGAAATTTCGTAGGTGATGCTAGCTGATTATATCAACCCAGTGTACAGCTAGCACTCATTTCATTGACCATGATAGGATGAAAGGCAAAGCCAACCTCTGCAGAATTTGAACTCAGAACACAGAGATGAAATACCATGAAGCATTTGTGTGCTAATGGTTCTGCTAGCTTGCTGCCTTAACAATAACAACAATAATAATTATTTCTACTCTAGGTACAAGATCTTGAAAATATTTGGGGAAGGGGACTAGTCGACTACATCGATCCCAGTGCTTGACTGGTTCTTATTTAATCGACCCTGAAAGGATGAAAGGCAAAATCGACCCCGGTGGAATTCGAACTCGGAATTCAGAATGTAACGGCAGACAAAATACCGCTAAGCATTTTGCCCAGCATGCTAACGATTCTGCCAGTTCACCACCTTAACAACAACAGCAACAATAATAATAATAATGATGGTTTCTGATTTCGGTACAAAGCCAGCAACTTTGAGAGGGGATGAAGATATCAATACATCAGTACTAGATTGGTGCTTTGTATTTATCAATTCCAGAGAGATGAAAGGCAATTTGAATTATGAGTGTGAAGAGCCAGATCCAAAATTTGCAAAGCTTTTCTTCAGACACTCTATTTGGCTAGCTTGCTGCTTT